>NW_010118243.1:0-1147 GCF_000699245.1 Pterocles gutturalis | reverse complement strand
TGTGGAGTAATGGAATTTTAGTCTCCCACATGGAATTTTATTGCCCATCAGTGTAACTGTTTAATTTCCGTTGTACCTTTTCTTATGTTATTCTGTCCTGCAGGCTCTTCAGAATAATAAAAGAAATAATATATAGCAAAAACATTGTAATAGGAATGATAAGAATTTCCTGTGCATTGTTTGGTCCATGTTGCTTCTGTTTAAAAATATGAAACATTTTTTGTGTTTGTTTGTAAGCATGTTCTTCTAAACTAAATTATTCATGACATAAATTCTCCAAATTCTTTGAGTACTGTTCTTGTAACAGCAGCATCAATAAAGACACTCCCTTACTGCTTTCATAGTGGCTTTGCTGCTCATTTGCCATTAAACAAATGTGACTTTCTTCTTTTGCTGAAGATAACAGTCCTAAAGAACAACATTGGGAAAGCATGAGTATGGAGCCATGGTCTCTTGAAAGACTCATCTTAATTTCCACTAAGCTGGCTAACATATCTAGGTGGTACCTGCTCAAGTATTGGTGTTTTAAGAATGAAAAACATTAATAGACAATCAGTACTTAATGAACATTCAAGTCAATTTTCTGTCACAGGACACGGATGCACGTTATAATACTGCAGCAACTGAAAAGCTCTATCAATATCTAGCTCTAATGAGTGTCTTGTATGGATTTCTCTGTTGCAGTTTCTCCTGCAGTGTTTCAGAAATGCCTGCAGTTTGCGTAGTAAAGAGAAGAATCACTGAAGCTAGTTTATTGGTCTAGTCAGCCTTCCAAGGGTTTGGGACCTTGGGTCTGTAGTTCTTTTAAACCTGAAGTTTGTTAAACTTGGTGGATTCCACCTGTGCATATTTGTTATTTACCTACTAAAGATGTGTCCATTTTCTTTAACATGAACAATACTGTAAGCATTTTGGTCTCATGAGTATCACAGAATAGCACTAAGCACTGTTACTGACTTGAGAAATTTGGATTGCTGGTGTTTGCTAGGGGATCACCAGTATGTGGCCAGAAACTCCCAAGTAAATTGATATTTTTCATTTTGCAGAATTTAATTTATTCTATGAGAAGAAAGCAAGCCTTGGGACTTGATATAAGTGGGCTAAAACTATTCACTTAAATATTTTCATTGCTGAGTATATTTGCTTA
>NW_010118242.1:8231-8576 GCF_000699245.1 Pterocles gutturalis | reverse complement strand
TCCGACCTGCTGTCCCTGCGCCAGCAGCGTCCCCTTTGCCGTGACATCCCCGCCTCAGCGTGGGACTAAACTAAACCCAATCCTCTAATTTAGAACCCAAGAGTGGAGAGCAAACCCTTGCAAGGCTTTGAAATCTACATTTACAGCAGGAAATGACCCAAAATCTCCGGTTTCACTCTGCCCTCTTGGGATGGAGCCACCCAACACCTCCCACCGCAGCGAAGCCGCAGCGCATGGGTGACGCCGGGGGTCCGCAGGGAGCTCTGAGCTAAAGGAGCCCTTCTTCTGGAAAGGTTTTTCTGACCAGCTCGTCACCATCCCACATCCCCGTGGTGCGAGCACGGC
>NW_010118242.1:7433-8200 GCF_000699245.1 Pterocles gutturalis | reverse complement strand
GACGGCTCGGGCTGTAGCGTGAGGGACATCGTGTCCCCTCCTGCCGTGCCCCCAAGGGAGCGTTGTGCAGGCTCATCCACCTCTCGGTCGGTGCCAAACTCGTAGTTAGTGGGGAACAAAAGCTGTGGCTCTTGCCCTGCTCTAGGCAGCTTGATCTCTCAGGACTTGGCCCCAAAGGCACATGACGGCCGTTCCTGGAGACCAGAGTCCCACACGCTCCATCAGGAACCACAGACGGGGTCCTGTGCTGAACGCACGGATTCCAGTGGCATCTGGGGACCCTTCTGACATCGGGCATGTCACCCCTCATTCTCCTGGAAGGTGCTGACCGTGCACATCTTCGGTGACGCTGGAGAACTCGGACGTTATCCACTATTGGTGGCATCTCCAACGGCTTCCCCCTGCCAGGATCGGGCCCTCTGCTGAGACCTGCTCTGGGGCCCAGGTGCCCCCCTCACCCAGGCTGGTGGAGGGGCCGGGCGGGGGGTCATCTGCCCCTTTGGTTCCCCCAGAGCCAGCAGCAAACATGCCCGTCCCTCCCCATGGTGTCCTCTGCTTCCCCCCACTGTGTCCATCCCAATCACCGTGTCGGCTGCTCTGCTCCTCCCCGTGCAGTGATGTGCAAGCACCCCCAGTTCTGGGGGACCCCCTTCTCCATCCTCTGCCTCTCTTTAACCCCCTCCTGTCCCCCACCACCGCTGCCGGGTGGGTCCTGCGCTTCCCCTGCCTGTGTCTGTCTGTCCCCTCCCCCCCCCGCCCTCGAGTCG
>NW_010118242.1:4624-7380 GCF_000699245.1 Pterocles gutturalis | reverse complement strand
AATGTGCTCGTTCCTCTTTCTGAAAGTCATGGCCTTTCATCTCGGAAATCTTTATGCTCCCGGTTGATGTCAAAGGCTTGAAATATTTCCCGGGAAGCCGGCTGTAAATAGAATATTTAATGATGTCAACCGCTCTCCTGCATTGTGAAAGTCCTTCTCTTTTGTGAAATCACTGTGAATTCAGAAAATAATGCAAAGAGCAGTTAGATAAGCTTTGAGGACCCATTTCAGGACACGTTTTCCCATCCCTGGGTCTGTCCTGAGAATGACAGTATCACCTAACCCCCCACAATGGCCACCCCTCAGGAGGAGCGCGGTGGGACCGTGGCTGGTTCCATTGCTGGCGTGTCCTGAGCACATGAAATTCGGAATTTCCAGAGGCTCCACCTGAGAGCAGGTCACATCTGCGCGCGGTGGCTGTGGAGCCCTGGTGCCTTTCTCTTGCAGAGGTCTGTGAGGGTCCTGGCTGGGGACCCTGGGAGCAGAAGACACAAACCGCTTCCTCCGTAAATCCTACCAAGATGGTCTTCCACGGGAGGACGTTTGGCGAGAGGCACTGAGAAAGAGGCCAAGAAATACTGAGAATCAGAACACAAGGTCAGAGTTGAGGCAGTCAGTAGAGACGATATTTGTTCCCCCCTTCCCCGGGTGACGGGCCGGGGCTGAGCGTGGGCCAGTTCTGCTCCCCAGGCCCTCGTGTCCCCGCTCGCTGGGATCCAGCCTTCTGCACGGTCCTCTCCGAGAGCCGTAGCTTGGCGGTGACGGTGACAGAGCAGAGTGACAGCTTCCGTTCCTACAGTCCCATGGGAATAAGCCATGACCCTTGGGTTGGGGACTTTGGGAGCCCCTCCCCGGCCGTTCCTTTTGTAGAATCATAGAATGAAGGTTGGAAAAGACCTGAAGGATCATCAAGTCCAACCGTCAACCCAACACCACCCAACGCACTGACTCATGTCCCCAAGCACCACATCCACACGTTTCTTGACCCCTCCAGGGATGGTGACTCCACCACGTCCCTGCACAGCCTGTTCCAATGCCTCATCACTCTTGCCATGAAGAAATTTCTTCTTTGACGGAGCGTGTCTCTGACCTCTCTGTCCTCATGTTTGACATGAACGAGGTCCTTGAAGATGTCCCAACACGCTAAGCTGAGCTGCAGGACAGTGACCAGCCGTCCTGATGTCCCTCTGCCTTGACCCCCCCCGGCCAGACGCGGTGCGAGGACCCTGCAGCTCAGAGCTGCTGCTGGACCCCGGGATGGACCCATTGTGTGACACCCACTGGCACAATAAAGCTGTCGCTAACGAACGAGAGGTGTACGTCTCTCATTAGTGAGTCAGTGCTGGCGGCGCACGTGCAGGCTGAAGAACTGGGGTTTTTTTTAGTGCCAGGGGCCGAACTCCCGCGCCGCAGGGTGACTCCCGCATGGAATGTCCAACGTTCAGCCCTGGGTTGAGGTGGCGTTCGTGTTCAGTGTCCCCTTGTCCTGTCACTGGCCATCCAGCCTCACCAGGCTCGTGTCACCCCTCGCCACCAGCCCTTCCAGCTCAACGTGGGCTCACGTTGGCTCAAGCCGGGAGCATCCTAAGTGTCCACACAGGTCCGGTTTGGGCTCCAGCTCCTGCAGCCCAGAGCCCGGGTCAGAGGGGGCTTTGCCAAAGGTTTTTGTGTGTTTGTGTGTTTGCTTGTTCGTTTATCTTAAGCAACAGCCAAACATGCCGCATGTATCGTGTGAAGCAGAATTTTAGCTTCAAAAACTGAGTTTTTCAGGTGCTGTGCTGGAAACCCACGACTGCTTTGTATCCCTACAGATCTGAAAGAGAGAGAGAAGAAAAATAAGCCCTTTAGGCATTTAGCTCCTAGGGTAAAGCTACCTCTTTCTATGTAAACTCATCAATTAATTCTGTTTCAGCTCACTGGTGTAACATTCCTGGTGCAAGCTTCCAGCCACTGCAGACACAGCGCCCTGTTTCCTCGTAGGCTTGTCTTGTCTCTGCACGGTGCCTGAACTCAGGCACAGAGCCGAGCTGAGCTCTGCGCAGTCGAGGGAACTCCATGGGGAGCTGATGAAAAGCAGGAGACGGGCATTGAGGAGGCCAGCTGAGATCTGCGCTTCCCAGTGCCTGCCCTAGAGGGGATTTGGGGCGTATGGGGAGTTACTGGTGCTGTGTTGGGGTTTGCAGCGGAGGTGGCCCCAACAGTGTCCTGGCCAGGGTGCTGGCAGCAGCCCCTGCCCCTCAGCAGGGGACAGCAGCATCCTTTGGTGACATCAAGCCAGGCTGCCAATGGCCACCAAGCCTGCGTGTCCCAGCTGTCCTGGGCCCCTGGGCTCCCCCCAGCACCCCACCCTTCCTGGGTTGGCCACCGAGGAGGAAACAAACCCACAGTCCCAGGCAGAGCCCTGGCGGGTCGCCATCCTGCTGGGAGATGCTTCATGCAGCTCTGTGGGTGACTGTGCAAATGCATCCTTCCCTCCACGGCTCCCAGATCCTGTGGGAGGAGGCTCATGGAGGAGGACTGCAGCAGGGCCACTGGCACTGCAGCGGGGCCACCAGCACTGCAGCAGGGCCACTGGCACTGCAGCGGGGCCACCAGCACTGCAGTGGGGCCACCAGTTCTGTGGTGGGGCCACTGGCACTGCAGCAGGGCTACTGGCACTGCAGTGGGGCCACCAACACTGCAGCAGGGCCACCTGCAATGCATTGGGGCCACTGTGGCGAGGCCACCCGCCCTGCAGCAGGGGCCCCGGGGGGGCC
>NW_010118242.1:0-4473 GCF_000699245.1 Pterocles gutturalis | reverse complement strand
AGGGAGAGCAGGTATCAGCTGGCGGAGGTTGGGTGTTTGGAAAAATGAGAGGGTGTTTAGGGCTGGTTTGGGGTGTTTGGAAAAGTAAGAGTTCCTGGGAGCTGCTGTGAAAATTTAGGAATTGAGGGAGCACCTCCGGCAGGGACACGCTCCCCTCCATCCCAGGTGGCTCCAGTGACACCCCGTTGATGCGGATGTGCGTTGCCTACAAGGAGACAGGGGCATCGTGGCAGCAGGTCCCAGCATGTGTCCATGTCACAGCCCGCACAGCTTCGCCTCATCGGTCACTCACATCGACTAACCACCGCCCCGTCCCTCATCCCTCCCGTCAGCGGCAGAGCGCTTGCTTGGGGGGGATGGCTGCACCTGGGGAGGAGAGCTCTGGGTCCCACCAGGACGTGTCCGTGCCAAAGTGGCCTGAAAGAGGGAAGGGTTAAACCCTGGAGGGTCACTCTGAAGGTCCCATCGTGCAGTTGTTTTATCCCCCAAGGGCAGGAGAATCATAGAATCCCAGAACCCCAGGATGGGTTGGGTGGGAAGGGACCCTAAAGCCCATCCAGTGCCACCCCCTGCCATGGGCAGGGACACCTCCCACTAGCCCAGGTTGCCCAAAGCCTCCTCCAGCCTGGCCTTGAACCTCTCCAGGGATGGGGCAGTGATACCAGTAACGCTCTGACCCTGCCAGAACCCCGCTGTTGTGTTTACTGACACGTGGGTTTGCTCCTGATGCTCCCCATCCATCCCGTGACGGAGCACAGGCAGGTGAGCGCTCACGGCTGAGGGACTCACCGTCCAGTTACAGCACCAAGAATTGCCCAAGAAAAGCCAAAGCTGGAGGCTGAGACCCTCTTGTACAGAGAAACATGAGAGGGAGAGGTTCCGGGTGTGTTCAGGAGTCCTCTCACTCTTCTCCATCACTCCAGCACGGCAGGTTGGTCACCGGGACACAGCCAGGACACTGTCCCAGCCATTCCCCAGGGGATGACCATGCGTCCCCCTCACCCCGGGCTGCTCCGGTGCCTCCCCTGCGGTGGGGGAGACGAGGGGTCCCTGGGCCATGTCACCCCAGTGAGACGAGGTGCCGATAGCCACAGCTGAGGGATGTCACCACGCACAAGGAGGAGGTTTGGAAAGCTTGGGAGAGCAGCCCAGCACCCCGGCAGCCGGTGTGAGGTTTCTCGTGCCCCCCCGAGGGGATGGGACATGTCCCGCCTGCTCCCTGGGGGGCAAACGGGGAATTGTCCCCCCCGAGGGGATGGGACACATCCCGCCTGCTCCCTGGGGGGCACACAGGGAATTGTCCCCCCCGAGGGGATGGGACATGTCCCACCGGCTCCCTGGGGGGCACGCGGTGAGTTTTCCCCTGCCAGCCCAGGGCAGGTCCTTTGGCACAGGGCTCCAGCTAACCTCCCTGCCCGAGACACTGTGATTGTCCCCTCAGGGAAACACCAACGCGCCCACAAAGCCCTAATAACATCCCACCGACCTTTAGCTCTAGCTGCTGTTCTCACCATTGTAAAAGCAAAACACTTACCTGGGGTAAAGTCAGAAAAAACCTGTAATTTGCTGCTCTCTCTTCTTCTTGCTGTGGGGCAGTTTTTCTCATGCACATGTTGTTTCCTTCCCCTCCTTCTCCTGCCCTTCCCCAGTCCCTGTCCCATCCCTTCTCCATCCCCTCCGCTCCCAGCACCCAGCCCTGCCCCATCCCTCGGGCTTTGGGTGCCGAATCCATGCCATTGCCACTGCCCCATGGGGAGGATGTGCCCTCAGCCACCGCGGAATGTCCCGACCGTGACCAGCCCCAAAAGCCCCACGTTGGCCATTCCCCGGGTCCCCTCACTGCCCCCGGGATCGCCCCTTCCCCCGCGCCCCTGGGGCTCGGCCACCCCCCCGATGGCAAAGCCATTCTACCCAACGCCTCAGACCGCGCGATGACGTCCGTTCGCTCTTCTCCGTCTCGTTGCTGCCTGGACCGGAGCTAACATTCTCTCTCATTGCTCTCTTCCTGCTCTCCATCTGCATGTCCGCGCTGCTCTGTCTAGAACCGTTGCCTCTGGCCGGCGGTTGGGCGAGTTGTGTAAGTGAGCATGTCCCCATCCCATAGCAGGTGTCTGTGAGCATGTCCCCATCCCATAGCAGGTGTCCGTGAGCATGTCCCCATCCCATAGCAGCCTCACCTCCCCTCCCCGTACCGGTCCCACTCCCCGCTGTCCTGCTCTCCCGGCTGGGAGCGGGCATCGGCGCTTGCTGTGGCATGTGCGTGTCCCCTGGTGTGTCCCAGTAGCATGTCCGTGTCCCTGTGCTGTGGTGTCGTGTGCTGCTGTTTGTAGGTGACAACTGAGGAAATTCCCTCGGGATGCCACGGGATTCGTACCATGGCCCGGATGCGATGATGCGATGGCGTGTCCCCATCGGTGTGCCCCCATCGTGGCCACCCAGGGGACATCCAGGAAGGGCTGTGCAGGGACATCATCCCCTTGGTGCAGCTCAGCCCCACGGGGAGGGATCCCAGTGAGGGTGGGGATGAGCCAGCCACCCCCCCCCGAGAGGGAACTTCCCCTTCCTGAGCCCCAGCAGCTCCCCCCGTGACACCAATGCATGAGTCCCCCTTCCCTGCAGGTCCACAACGTCCCAGCCATGGGGTGTCACGTCCCCAGCAGGTCTCGGTGTCCTTGCTGGTGTGGCTCCATGTCCATGTCCCCAGCAGGTCTCGGTGTCCTTGCTCGTGTGGCTTCATGTCCATGTCCCCAGCAGGTCTCGGTGTCCTTGCTGGTGTGGCTCCATGTCCATGTCCCCAGCAGGTCTCGGTGTCCTTGCCCCTCCCCCCCCCGAGAGGGAACTTCCCCTTCCTGAGCCCCAGCAGCTCCCCCCGTGACACCAATGCATGAGTCCCCCTTCCCTGCAGGTCCACAACGTCCTGCAGCTCCACATCCTCGTCCCCAGCAGGTCTCGGTGTCCTTGCTGGTGTGGCTCCATGTCCTCGTCCCCAGCAGGTCCGGGTTGCTCCCAGCGCCGCAGGAACCCCTTTGCGAGCCCGTGGCTGATGAGCTGTGGCATGCACCAGGCTGGAGCTGGCAGAGCCCCTGACTGAGGCCGTTCCTGCCTGCACGAGGTCACCAGGGTGGGTGGCAGGGTCCTTCTCCCTCCCTGGGAGGGTCCCTGCAGGGCTGGGGAGGGGGGATCTGGATGGTTTGATCCGGACGCCTGCCGGGCGAATTTCCCCAGCGTGCACGGCTATAGCTGCGTGGTCTTGGTTGTGCTTCTTGCGTGTCTGTCTGTCCATCCTGTTTTGTTTTTTTCACCCGTAGTGTGTATGAACCCAGTTGCCTACATCTGTGTTGCTGCCATGTGTGAACGCACCCCTGGAGCCCACACAGGGCTCTGGCCGCTCTCACGTTTGATTTTATTTGTCATTTTTCTGCCAAGCGCTGAATTTCCGAGGCTGCATCCATCCATCCCTTTCCTGCTGCCCAGCGGGATGGGGCCAGTCCGGAAGACCCTGCTCCTGCCCAATGCCCTGCACCATGGCTGGGCTGGGGGTAACTGGTGTCTTCCCCAGTCCCGGGGGGGTGACACACGGCTGGGTTAAGCAGAGGGACACTCAGAAGCCCCTGGCCCACTTCGGTCCTTCTGGGGGAGCAGAAGGCTGCAGAGCCCCAAGGTCTGGCCGGGGACGGAGCTGCTCTGGCTGGAGCTGGCAGATGGAGCTGTGCCTGGGACTCTGCACAGCAAATCTCGGTTGGTTTGCGAGCAGTCAGCGGCGGTAGGGTCCTCATGTCATCGCATGTGCCCGTGTCTCCATGCACTCCGTCCTGTCACTGCTGTCGGAGCGTCTGCATGTTGGCGGCTGCACCCAGGGGAGGTCTGCTGCCGGCGTCGTCACCGCGGGCGCTCGGCTCGTCCCTTTGTGCTGCAGGACAGGGCGAGTTCAGTCTTTTTTGCCCCCACGTTGGTAGGATGCTGCCAACTGCTCAGGAAGCATTTGGGGACAGTGGCTGGGACGGTGGCTGGCTGTGCTGAATGGGAGCGGGCGTGGTGCTGACTTGGCGTTTCAGCCAAAGGCAGCGCCTGCTCCGTCCAGCACCGTCTGACCGGCCGGGGCTGTCAGCTGATGTGTCCTGACTGTCGCACAGCCCTGTTTGTCTGATTGCTGCGGGCATTGTTTCACCCGCGCGCAGCATCCCTGCATCCCTGCATCCCTGCCCGGCTCACACGCGACACAGCCCTGGACAGTGGCCGAGCCTGCGGACGGGCTGTGGCTGGGCTCCAGCGGGGCCAGCGCCAGCCTGGGCTGGTGCTTTCCCGCAGGATGCAGCCCTGTGCCCGTGCTCGGGGTGCTGCAGTGGGCTGTGTGCCCCCACGCTGTGCTCTGCGTGCGGGCGGGCTGCAGAGACGCCAGAGGAGAGGGGAAGGGCAGGCGCTTGTTCCCATTTGCTGCCTGAAAAGGATAGGGTAGGGTAGGGTAGGGTAGGG
>NW_010118241.1:28970-29247 GCF_000699245.1 Pterocles gutturalis | reverse complement strand
GGCAGCGCCCCCCCGCGGGCACCGCTACACACCTACAGCACAGAGAGCTGTCGAGAGGAGGAGGAACAGTCATTAAATTAGGAGATAGGATTAAATCATCGACCAATAGAAAATTTATATAATAAAGCCAGAAAAAAAGGTGTAAAATATAGTTTACAATAATTATTCACATTCAAGGCTGTACATCAATACATACAACACCATGGCCCCAAACATGAATTCAATCAAAATAATTCATATATTAGAATTTAAATAACACAGACTGAACTATAGGCCA
>NW_010118241.1:0-28892 GCF_000699245.1 Pterocles gutturalis | reverse complement strand
AGGAGTTGTGGGAGGGGGGGAGATTGTTTGTGGGGGCTGGAGGGGAGGTGGGGTTTCCATTTGAAGGGGGTGGGTTGTGTTGCTGATATCTGTACATCACAGCCACAAACCAGGCAGAGAACATCACACACCTCGCTGACTGCCACCCACCTGAAAACAGCTCGCGTACAGCTGTCAAAACGGAGGATGGTTCCTGGTTCCTACATTTTCTCTTCTGTCAGATACAGTAATTGTAATTTCTGCTACAATTTAGAAGAATACCCACATCCAGTCCCTTAGTACATGGTCACGGGAAGCTTTGTCAAATGGCAACCACCCACATCCACGGCCACGCTGACAGACAGACCAGGGCACGGGGTACTTAAGAACCTCTCCAATTGTTTGCTGTATAAAAGTCTTATTTCTTCTAAGAAAGAGGAAACATTCTTGAATTACCAGTCTTATCTTAACCAAAAGCATGCTATTTTGGGTCAGAATTACTTGTCTGTAAGCTCACTTGATCAACTGATGGACAATGTGTCGTGAAGCTTTGCAGGAGCACTTCCATCTGATTAATAAAATATTAGTATAAAATATTACAGGCATTCAGCAAAATTTCAGATATAAATACCACACCTATTTGTGTAATTCTCTAGTAGAAGAATGATCAGACTCCACAGACCACACCTTTAGGCAACTATTAATACACAAGTTCTCTCCTCAGCAAGGTGTTGAAATCAAAGGTTTTGTCTGCAAGCCAAATGAAGTAATTGCGTTGACTTTACTAAATCATTCAAAAGAAACTGTTAAATGTGCATGTGGGAAATCCTCAGGATTCTTCAAAGTTCCCAGTGCAAATGTAATGATGTCAAGCACGTTAAGTATCTTGAACTATAAAAACAGATTACAGTTATCATATCGTTGTTTCAACCTACAGTTTTTTCCAGGCTTATATATAGCAGATACTTCACAACTAACCAACATCAGGAGGACAGTAACTGGAGCACAGTATTATCTGACAGTTTGACGTCTTCAGTATCTATGTGCTTAGCAAATGAGACCTTAATGGCTAACATCAGTCTGCTTGCAATGCCTCAACATCACATTTGGAGCAAGTCTTCCTCAATATACATCCTTCCCAAAACTGCACTTCAAGGCCAATGGTAATAAACTCATTTATCAGTTTATCAAAGTAGTTTTACACTTCCTGTGACTGAGCTGGACACTGAATAGAACAGCATGATTCCAAACGCATTTCTAGCAACAGTACTTCATCCTTTCTTAAGCTCCACCCCACAGAAGACAGATGCAATAAACACCTTCGTGAAGTCCAAATACCAATCAAAAAAAATTAACATTACTGAACAGATTATTTATAAATTATTAGCAACTGTTCAAAATGCAAAAGATAGAATCAATCAGTCAACAGACTGGGTTTTCAGTAGATTTGCAGTGAGGAGTCTGAAGAAGAGTGCCTAACAACCCTTTGTGTGCTTTGAAAGACCTTGGGTAAAGAGCAGAGAAGTTAACCAGCTTATCTGCAGCTCTGAAGAACCTCCCTTGTACATTTAATTCCAGGAACTCCCATGAACCACAGGAGTGATCTTCAGGACAAAGATCTGAAGCTGCCTCACTTCGGCTATAAGCATTTCAAACAGGAACCAGCCCTTCCTCGTAGGCAGCACCTGCCAATACGTATTGAAGTGGACAAACTAGTGAAACATACCTAAGTCCACACTATTGCTTCGTCTTGCCTCACTTTATTCATCTGCCATCTTT
Source organism: Pterocles gutturalis (assembly GCF_000699245.1). Classification (NCBI taxonomy): domain Eukaryota; kingdom Metazoa; phylum Chordata; class Aves; order Pterocliformes; family Pteroclidae; genus Pterocles; species Pterocles gutturalis. Next base: position 27,134 of record NW_010118241.1, on the reverse strand, counting down.
CAAAACCACAGGTTTCACTTACAGACCAAGACAAGACAAATACCTCTCCCAGAAAAGTTCTAGTCCCTTCCCAAAAAAGCAGCAGCTAAGGAAGACTTGATCGGGAACACTGAAGTTCTAAAGGGAGGGATTCCTGTAAGAGATGCTCACAGTTTTCTAATGACAGCATTGCCAAAAGAAAAGGGCAATACTAGAATGCAGGTATCAGCCTTCCAGACACCTTCTGGATAGGTTACTGCTACCAAGATTTCTTTGGCTGAAAGCTTTTGGTGGACAGAACAGAAGTCTACTGAGAGAGGATTTTCAAGGTGTGAGAATGCAGAGTAATTACTTTGTTATGCCAAAATGACTACAAGCCTAAATATCACAGAAAACATGTTTAAGCATTCCTAGATTTCCACCTAGTGAACAAGCCAACAGAGATCACATCTCCCCATGAGGCTAAAGGTGTTCACTATTAGCAGAACAACTTGCCAGACTTCTTATGTGAGGCCAAGTTTTGTCACCGCAAACAGCAGTGGCACTGTGAATCTCTGTCACTGCCACACCCTCCTGGGTAAAGTCAGGAATACATCTACATCTCTATACGAAAGACTAAATCCAAAAGCAGCAGGGTTGCCTCCAGTGGACCAAACAGCTGGGATCTGACAGCCAGCGAACAAGAGGATAGCACTGCAACAAACCTACAACACACGTCATCTTGGTCAGAACGGTAAATACAGGGTTAATACAGGCACAGACACTATTCAAATTTTAGTGACAAGGAGCGTACCTTGTATGGGATGAAATTTTTTGTGATGTGAAGGGAATGGTGTTCTTTCTCACCTCAGCCATTCACAGGACACAGCTCCCTCAGCACCAGGCACTGTAAGCCAGTGATTCACTTTTGTAAAAAAGTCTGTGTACGTGGTGGGTTAACCAAGGAACTCCTCCAAAAGGAAAGGCAACTGCACTCACTCCTTTAGAGACTGAAAGATGCTGGAAAAGCTGAACTGTCTTAAAGTTCAACGACGTAACACAGTTTTTAAGAGCTCAATAAGTCTCCTCCACCCTGTACAACAACAAAATATCCACCACTCGTGTGGTTTCTGAGGGATCCCGACAAGCCACTGCTTTTAAAATACTCCTTCTAGAACAGCAGCCCATGAGCTTTTTCAGCATCACAGTGGAACACTTCTGTCTTTTGTGGGAGGAAGAGCACATCATAGTATGAGACCTCAAAATGCAGCCATGGTACAGGTAGAAGGTGAATAAATAGGTGTGATGTTTATATGGCTTTTAAAACAAGGAAAGGAATGCCTCTGTCCAGACCTAGGTCATTCCTCTCTGCAAGGTTCAGGAACACAGGAATGGTGAAAACACCATTAGGTAAGTTGTTTTTAGCACATAGAAAGTTATGTCTTTGCAACATTACAAGAAATGTTTGACCACAAAAAAGCCTTAATTTGAAGAGGATAAAGGAGATTGATATGAAAAATATTTTCATTTTATAGATATGCCTTAAGTACCATATATTTTCCCCATTGTATAATATTTTCATTTGAATTTTTAACCAGATTACTTTGTGGATCTAATATTTCAATTGCTAATTTTTTTTCAGAGTTGCTAAATATTTGGCCAAGGACCAAAAATAGGATTATTTTTGTTGTGTATATATACATTGTATATATACAATGAGACAAAAAAGTCAAGTAATCAATTGTACAAAGCTTTCACACTTCCCTCTCTACCCAGGTAAATAGGTTGGCCCCATAAAAATGCACAATACATGCACATCCTGGAAAGAAAGCTTCTAGCCCTCATCTCCTGAAAAGATGAAAAACTATTTACTACTTCAATAGTAACCTTCCCCCCCCCCGACTAACTAGTTACATTTTTAGTTAGCATTAGTTAAAAGCATGCTGGTAAGTTTATTGTCCCTTGATTAAACACACATATGATTCATATTAAAATTTAAATTGAATGTTTAAAATCATATATGCTTCAGAAGCCAACATTTCAATTTTAGAAAACTTTCAGTGTCACATTCAGCATGTTACTCTCTCACTATCTGCATCACTGGAGCCTGTCTGCCAGACACATACATCTGATTCATTCACATAATTACTAAAGTACCACATAAATCCTGCAACCAGAACTATAGTAGGAATTACACAAGGGTGCAACTGACCTGGCTACAAACGCCATATACCAATAAGCTGGGGGACTGTGAGGAAAGGTAGAGAAAACAAAGAGGTGGTGCTTAGGAGAGGCATATAAAAGCTCCCTGATGAAATACAGTTTAATGATAATCTGAAAGTCACAGAAAACTCCAGCCCCATAAAATACAAGGCTGGTACATGATCCGGCATGTGTGCGTGTGGATTTGTTTTAACTCATCTTAAGTGAAGCTGGTAACGCAAGGTCTGTCCACTAGTCTGCAGCAGAAACTGAGCTGAAGTGCACAAAAGCAAGATCTTCACTGCAATGATATGCATGAGGAAGCCTCAACAGAAGCACAAAGAGCAAGCAAAGCGACCCTGAATTCCATTAGGTTTTTGCTTTTCTTTTTCTTTAAAAAAAAAAAAACAAAAAAAAACCCAAACCAAACCAGAACATTTCAGACATATGCTTCCCCTTGAGATGGTAATACGTGGGTTGAAAAGATTCCTCTGATCGGCTGCACGCTGAGTTCTAGCAGCAAGTAGGGAAACTGGGAAATTTTGGATGAGCTTTACTACTTAGCAGCATTCTGGTGGTATCTGTGCCGCCAAACTTCATGTATCTTTTTGCACCATTTATGAGCATTCCCACTCGGGTCCATCAGGTAATATGTCCTGTTTGGCTATAAGTAAACAACATTTTAATAAGTACTCCAAACACAGTTTAACAAAAAAACAGTAATTATTCTGCACCTACCAATAAAATTATTATTCAGAATCAGTTCATAAACTTTCCAAAAGTTAAATTCAATTACAGCTATATAAGATTATCTATTAGTGAATAACCATACATCTGGCACCTCAATATTGTGAAGCAGTCAACAGACAAATTGTTGGTACACCCCTTGTGATCCACTACATACAAAGAAGGCTAAATTTAAAGTGTACTTCTTAAGAACTTCCTTCAAATCCCAAAATCTGCTTATAGTTTAATTACACATTAATAATAAAAAAATACACTTGTATTTTTATGGGAAATGCATATTTCACGGGTTTAGGGGTTTTGGGGGGTTTTTGTTGGTTGGTTTGGGGGGGGGGCTTTGTTATTTATTTTGGGGTTTTTTTTATTTATTTTAATTAAGGCTATCAACACTTGTATTTAAAGAATTATATTCTCTCCAGAAAAATTTGTTAACAACTTAGAATAATTGTCCAAGGACCTTAGTACAATTTACAAAGAAATTAAAGAAAGTCACTTACTGTGTGAACAAAAAATGTCTTAAAATTCTTGGCTTCTGGCCGCAACTCTAAAGACCACGGAATTTCTCCTTTCAGAACTTTGTTGACAGGATCCACATAATACAGGTGGGGCCCTTCTGTGAGCAGCAATTGGCGCCGACGTGCAAACAATCCCTAACAAGTAAAAGTAGCAATGCAAAAAAAAGCATGGAGGGGGGAAAAAAGTAAACATTTAGATCTCTGGCAGAGTGAGAATGAAAATAGCTCAGTGATGGCCTTATATTTTATTTTCTTTGTGGCTTGACACACATGCAGACGTGCAACAAGACAATATCAGATTGGGAGGAGGAAGGAGAGGAAAAAAAACTTGCTTACTACCATCTCGAAATGAAAGCAACAATAGCACATTTACTTTTCTATTCACAGGAAAACACTACATTTTAAAAAATAAACAAAACAACTTGACACAAATAAGTTAAACAAGGAAGCTCTACAATAGGTTCCTTATCTATGCTGCAACTGTGCAAAAATGTGACAGCTGAATCTTGTTAAAGCCCTTACCTTTCTTTTGTCCACTGGACCCATTTTTAGGATTAAGTTATTTTCTACAAACTGATGCCTTAAAAAGAAAAAAAAGAAAAAAAAGAATAACCATTACTTCAGAAGCAATTCTTCCACAGAAACAGCTTTTATTATTATTATTATCATCAAGCAATCTTCCATGTCTCTCCTTTTCTGCCAGAGTCCTGAACAACTTTACTAGACAAGTTTTGGTGCAGAATGAGGAAGAGTCCAAAGTTTTTCTAAAATCTGATGGGAGAGGGGGAAGATATCACAAATGAGAAACTCCTCTTGAGTGAGGAGAAGCAGTACAAAGTACATGGCCTGGAGGTATTTTGGTTAGATATCAACAGAATATTATCATTCAAAAAAACCCCAACTTATGGCAACTGTAAGAAAGAGGGAACCTCTTCTAGTTCTAGGACTCTGTAAAGGGAAGGCTTCTCAGCACTGGTATAGTATCAGTTCTGCCTATCTTACAAACATAGTCCACATCATCTTCCAGACCTTGTAAATTTTAGAAACATAGTACTAGGCTTTTGCTGCTATTGCTTTAAAAACAGAAGTAAAGCTGCTATTGCTTTAAAAATAGAAGTAAAGAAAAATCTAGTTGCTAATTGTTTGCTCGAAGGAATTAGATTGACAAATATTAATTTGAATAAAAATAACTTATTTTTCTGGATTCATAGAATCATAGAATGGTTCCTTACTGTTGTTCAAGTAACAGATGAGATCTTACCAAGGATTTCCACCAGCTTGTTTTGCCAGAAGTAACCTCTTTTCATCTTCAGAAAACTGCAAGTCCAGCTCAAAGGAATTGTTGTCAAGATCATGAATATACTGTTCAATATTTCCTCCTGATGTCTGTGGTGTACTTGTCTCTGGGGCGGACAGTGAACAGGAAGAGGCAGAACCAGAAACTTGCATGCAACCAAACTGACTCAGGAGATTGTCATACTAGAGGAGGAAACAAAATGAAGTAAACAAATTTCTTTGATTAAAAAGTTTATTTTGCACTAAACTGCAGCTTTTAATTTATGCATGCTTTTGGGCAAAAGACAGCCTACTCTCTATAGATTAACAGGCACTTATCCAAAAAAGTATGCTTAGTCCAAAGCAAGCCAACCAGTACTTATTCCAAACGCTCACTTTATCAGAAAAATAGAAATATCCTGACTAGTTCAAATTTTAACCAGCAATTTTATATTAGATTCTTAATCAGAGTTTTAATTAAAATACAACTAATCAGTAGTTTCAATAAAAATATTTTATAGGCAATAATTATGCTTTAATGAAAGTCTCAGGCAGCATCAGAGCTGAACACAGGAATAGAGAAACATACATTTCCATAACAGTCTTCATCATCCTCTGACATAGCAGGTAAATACGCTGTAAGTTTTGGGGGTGTCTGAAGATGTAGGTTCTCCCACACAATGGATTCAAAGAAGGGGTGAGCCTTAAGAGGTCCATATCCACCCATTTCTTCACAACCTAATCTGCTGGTAGCATCTAGAACCTGAGCAAATTACAAGTAACATGCATGAAATAATGACAAGGAAGGGGTGAACACCATTCACATTTGCACAGCAGCATGTGAAAACTTAAAGCCATTTGGTCTCAATGCCCTAAGCATATCTAGAGTATCAGGAGACTGCTTATAATACAAGAAGTTATTTATCAGTATGTCTTGTCAGCAACAGTTTTGTACTGGTTTAAAAAACAATACTCTAAGTGCTGTTTAAAAAATAGATGTTGATTTTCAAGACACTACCCTATGCAGTCAACAATTATCACAGTCATTCTTATTATAAGGTTTGGAAGAGTGCATAGAAACTTTAGGAAAAAAGAAATACATAAGCTGAGTGTTTCCAGTGTCATCAAATCATTTAACAGCAGCAAATATTTACCAGTAGCTTTTCAACAAGATCTTTTGCCTTGGGAAAAAATTTTTCTGGAAAGTCATATTCCAACTTTATTATCTTCTGGAATATAAGGTATTCATTTCTGCAAAAGAGAAAAATACTCACTCTTGTTATTAGTTCTCCATGGTTCTTTCACCTTAACAGTGCATAACCTGGACAAATATTAAACAGGCGATCTGCAAGTCACATTCCCACAAATCCTTCTAGGGTCAGTCTTCCAAGTATCTACGATCCCATAAGCACCAGGTACTTGCACAATAACAAGAAAAGTTCAAGTGTCCCTATACAGAGGTGCCTCATACCCTCTTCATGTAGGTATAGTTACCTTTATGGTATAAAACACATGTGAAATCCTAGGATAAATAAATGGATCTCTCTGGAGGAACTCCAGTTATAGCCATCTAAGCACCTTCATGGCATCACAAAGGACAAATAAAAGCAGGCATGACATTAACAGCAACACTGCACCATGAAAAGTTGTACTGCAGAACTGGCAGTACAGTAAAAGCCAAAACCAAGTCAATGTATTTATGATCCATGTGTAAAGAATTAGCTTAAATCTCTTACCCAGCTCTAAACGGAGGCAATCCAGCTACAAGCTGATATATTATACATCCCAGAGCCCAGAGGTCAGAGCTTCAAAAGAAAGAGGAAAAAAAACATAGCATGTTTTCCTATAAGCAGTCTTTAAACTGTAACTTTAAAAAATTCTTAGGCTTTTGCTAGTTAGAACATCGCATAAACACAGACAAAACCTGCCTAGCATAATTTCCACACAATTTTCACTTCCTAGCAACAGAACTTTTTAGAGAAAAAAAAAAGTATACCATAACCATCCCAAAACAACTGACTACAATCACATGTGCAAGACAGCTGAGTCAAAATAATTAATGGGTATGTAAAGAGACTAAAAAGAATCCACTACATCAATTCAAAGATGCATCCAATTTAATGCAATATATGCTCCTTCAGAATTAAAATCCTTTCCTCTAAATACTTTATGCTTCTTCGCTTAAAGCTTTTCTTAAGACAACAAAAAGGCAGGCTATATGGTACACGGGTGAGTCTTAAGTTTTAGTGTGTTGGCCTGAGAGAGTATTAACTTATTTTACCTCTAGGTAAACTATGATTTGATTAAAGCATAGAAATCCTCACGGAAGACTAAAATAGACTCAACAGGTGGGATGGGGAAACACTCTGCCAGGGGGTGTAGTGACAGGACAAGGGTTAACGGGTATAAGCTGAAAGAGGGGAGATTGAGATGAGATCTGGGGAAGAAATTTTTCGCTGTGCGGGGGGTGAGGCAGTGGCCCAGGGTGCCCAGAGAAGCTGTGGATGCCCCATCCCTGGAGGGGTTCAGGGCCAGGCTGGATGAGGCTTTGGGCAACCTGGGCTAGTGGGAGGGGTCCCTGTCCATGGCAGGGGGTGGCACTCGATCTTAGGTTCTTTCCAATCCAAACCATTCTCTGATTCTACGATTCTATGAAGCATTACGTAACTTCTAAAAGGAGATGATAGCCTGATGAAGTCTTTCTGTTAGCCAAACCAGTCAAAAACCTCTTTAATAGAAGCAAAAGTGGAAAGTCTAATGGTATTTCTATCATTTCAAGAGACGCTAGCACAAACAAACACATATTCATGGTAATAAAACAGATGTACAACAGTCTGTATGTTACCATCAAGAACCAATTTAAATGAGATAAATTTAAGGGTATCACTCAAGCCATGGGGAAAAAAAAAAAAATATGAGCTTTAAACCACTGCAAACCCCAAGCAGAGCTTAGCAAAGATTACTGCGAGTTGATCTAAATACAAGTCAAAGCTGTAGCCTTTCCCCTAACTGACAGAATGTGACATTCTGTTGCTTCTGCAGCTAGAATTACCATATTAGAGCAAGCTTATTTAAAAAATAATTAAAATAATTATAATATTTGGATAATAATAAAAGGCTTTTGATTTCTGTGTCAGAAATCCAACTTCACATTGCACATCTCCTCCTCCTGACAACACCTTCACCTCTCTGTAGAGGTGCAGAAGGTAGATGAACTGAGGAAACTAGCACCCAGACATGAAGCAATACTTGTTGAGAAAAAAAAAAAAATTCAAACTCTCTTAAAAAAACCTTTATACTCAATCACCTTGTTTCTTCGAAATACTAAGCTTGCTTGTTTTATCTATCCCCTCCCCACCCTTTGACAGTATCCTGACAAAGTCAGTAAAGCTCTGAAATACAATAGAGGCCTCACCTTTTGCAGGCAGATTTCTCTGTCAGCAGTTCTGGAGAAACATACTGTGCTGTCCCTACAAATGAGTTTGCCCGTGCTGGCAAGAAAAAAGAAATAAGCAAATACATACTTATGGAGAAGCCAACCTCCCCCTTCCCCTGCTCCCGTCACCCCATTAAAAAATCTAAAGGCGATCTATTGCAAGTTATGTAATGCTACACAGAACCCACAGGAATTTTATTTCTCTACCCATTCACAAAACCTGCTTGGAAGAGACAAATCAATTGATCTCAGTGATATCTACTTGGTTCAAGAAGCTAGGCATGTAGGCACTTCCCCAGGTACAAAATCTACCAACACAAGATTACTACATTCTAAATTTATCAAATTCAGTTTAGCCTAGTGCTTTTTTCAGGCGTTGTTTGCAGCATCACTCATTCCCAGGTTAGTATTAAGCCAACTAGTGACACAAGCATTCTATAACCTTCACATTTGAGCAACTCTGATAGTCACGGGGGTTAAATACATAAGCAGACTAAAAACTTACTGTTTTAGCTGAGCCACAGTTAACTATTTGTTTGCATTCTTGTCTTGCAAACGAAAAGTAATTTGAAGTACTTTAACTTCCCACTGTATCTGGTGATCTATCTAGCTATACCACTACACCAAATATTACCTCTTCTGACATAATCCAAGCAGTGACAATCAAACCTGCTTCAAGATCTCTCAGTGATTTTGTTAGATAAGAGGTAACGATATTTGAAGGTTACAATTCGGCAAATACAACATACATACATTTTCAAAAGACCACTTGCTATAGCTACCTGTGTTACACGATGAATTAAATAATGACGTACCTTGTCTGCTATCTGCAGATAATACTTTTGCTGTTCCAAAGTCTGTTATTTGAATGTGCATATCTTCATTTAGCAAGATGTTCTCTGGCTTAAGATCCCTGGAGAAGGCAAATTTTTATATTTAAACAGCACACAAACTAAAGCTGCAAAACTTCCTAGTGATTTATGCACATAACACTATCATAAATGATGCGGACATTCTATAAACAGTGTCAACTTTCCTCTAACTTGGAGCTGTCAACACACAGACCGCTAACGGATTTTTGAAAAGCACATTAACATTTTTTCTAAAAAGACCTGAAGTAAAGAACAATCTCAAAACTAAGTTATTGTGCATCTCACTTGTTCAACAAAAACAGAACAAAAAAAACCCCCTTCACTCGCAAGCCTTAATTTTGAATAACATCTTACAGATTGACGTGGCAGTAAGATCTTCGAGGCTGGTTCACTCAGAGCAAAACTCCAGTTAGTCAAACGTGGCAACCCCCAGCTACATGTCCAGAACAGATAAAACTGTACACCACCTCCACACCTTTAAGAATGGCATGTGTGTATCTGTCACATACCAATCCACGTATAATCTGTCTGTCAAATGTATGCGTACCATTTGTGTGGACACTGCCTCCGATTCTGAATAAAACTATGTCAGTGTCATGCACACAATACGAGTTAGATGTCAAGGGGTCCACTTAGCAACAACATAAAAAGCACTGGGTTACGCTGTTATGATTTACCTTGCACTGACTTTCCTCAGTTGAAAAGAAAAGACGACATACTTCCCTCCTAAGTATCATCTTTGGATGCTCGTAAAGAAACCTAACAGCACGGCCATTGTTTTGGCTGACTGGTAAGAAAAATCAGTGCAAATGCAAACCTGTTTCCATCAACCGCTGTGCAGCAGTTTTCTTTCGATTACAGCCCCCTATTATTGACGAGCATGGGCTGTGCAGTTTTACAGTGTAAAGTCTGCAGGCTGGCAGAGAGCAATTGGAATTAAGTAACCATGACACAAGCCGTAACTATTCTCAGAGAGAAGCAGAAAGTACATGAACAGAAGAGAGCTTTTTAACAGTTCTGTGCTGAGTTTTTTCACATATACATATGTACATATATATATTGTACTCTATACACACATAAACATACAGTTCATCTAATGTAGCATACACCTATGTATTAATATTATATAGCTATCTCCTAGATCCATAATATATCTAGATACACAAAGAAATATAACTGTAGTAACTTTTCCAGAGCAGCCTGGCATGTTAAAGTGGTTCTACCTCATGTCATATTTCTTTAGGAAGCAAGAGCTTTCAGGCACTGTTAGTGTTATGGACTTTTAATTAAACTTTATACTAAATTCTCTAATTGCACAATTTCACTGTTTTCTTTTGAGCTTCTCACAGTGGCCTGCACATGAAGACAAATACAAAGCAGCTCTTTTGTAATACAAGATTTCCAACATAGGCTTAGTAACACTGACAATCATGCTATATTCATTCTACAAGCATTCTCCCAACCTAACACATGGACGACATAATCAAAGTGAAACTGGGTGTTCTTGAACTTCTTTCACTCCTGTAGAAAATTTTATGTAATCTCCACATCCAGCCCCCTTAGATTCTATTCCCAATTATTTCACAGAAAAGTATTTGAAAAATACTTTGTCCTTTTAAATATAACTGAAAGTAGTAATAATGCTATAGAATTATGATCAGACAGGCTTTCGCCAACTAGCACCTACCGTTCCGTGAACAACTGCTTGGGAACTGACAGACACAGTAGATTTCTTACCCGAAAAGAAATTCCCTGACTCAGATTTCTCACACTTACAGCTTTGTTTAATAAACACTAATGACAAAACATGCTTACCCAGACAATATAATCAAGAACAAGTATCAAGAACAACTAGGAAGGTCCTATTAAAAACTTGGTTAAATTTCACCATTTACTTTGTTATTGTTCAGCTTGGTGGAAATTGTTCACTCAGTAAACACTGACATACATTAATTTTACTTTTCTGGATGACATGCTGCACACTAGTTCACACACCAGCAGAATTCTAGTTACTTTTGGTACATAACACCACAGGAAAAAAAAATGTAGTTAAACAAAAAGCCAGCTTCTGGTTTTGGACCAACTGATCAAGCTTGGAAAAGGCAAGTTTTTGGTAACGTTTGTTCTAGGCCAAAAAGTTGTCTTATTTTTTCCCATTAGAACAGCCGGTCTAATAACAGAGACTGGCTCTCCTCCGAAAGTTTCATTTTTTTTAGCTCCCTATGTTAACAAAAGTACTAACGCTAGTGAAATGCTATTACGCTCTCTTCAGCTTTCCACAAAATACAGTGTTTGCTTTAGACTTCAAAGAACACTTCTAGAAAAAACACCTTGTGCATAATCAAATGTATGTTGGTCTCAGCTTCTTATTACCTGTGAATTATCCCTTTCCCATGCAAATACTCCAGGGCTGATACAATTTCAGCAGTATAAAACCTGGTACAGGTCTCATCAAATGAGCCGATTTTGCGTATATACTTTAGCAGCTCTCCATTTTTGGCATAGCTCAGCCCAAAATCTGTATGTAAGTACAGTTAAGGTCCACCACTAAACCATCCTAAAGTGAAAATCCACACATCTCATTCCAAAGACAAGAATAATACCAAAAATACATGAACAACATGGAAGAAGTGAAGTTGGTTAATTTGAAACTCTACACAGTAGCAACCCAAAACAATTCCTTAAATATTTTTAACAACCTAGCACACAGGTCCCAATTTCTCCAGCACAGGAAGGACTACATAAATGGTTAAATTTGTAGTTTTTCCAGACAGTCACCTGGGTAATTCATTTAAACTCTACACGGAATTGCCCTCAAAGAGAACTATTTACAGTCATAATGCACATTCAACCAAAGTTTGAAATCGCCCCATCATCTGGGAAGTTCCACAGTCATCCCAGTGTCCAGCGAGCAGATGTCTGAGCCCCCGCAGGGTGTCAGCGCGTGTGCAGTGCTAGACACGCGATACAGGGACTGCCAGCACTGCTGGCAGCTGCTGGGAAAAACACTGACCCCAGAAACAGACTGATCCATCCTTTTACCCTTGGCACGGCCAATTCGAAGAAGGAAGTTTAGAAGGAAATTCACATGATTAACATTTTCTCCGTAAGAAAAAAAAAAAAAAACAACTGCAAACCATTGAGCCTTCAACGTGAAGCTGCCCTTCGCAATTACTGATAGAGAAAACACTTGGGAAACAGCATCTCAAACAGAAGAACTTCAGCTTTCTATCATTCAGATTATTCTGTAAGCACTTTTACATATGAAAAATTCTAATAGATCTAATTGTTCAAATAAGAAATAGCAGTTAAATACGGCTGGCTACCCCTATTTTAAATACAGGAATTGTGGTGGTTTACTATATATACCAGAAATAAAGCATTTCTAAAACATTTCTCATACACTCTCAATTTTTTTAAAAATTATTTTAAACTTAAGATTGTTGCATGTCACCCTCCAGCACTTACCATGTGAAAAATACAAACTGTTTTATTCATCTCCCCTGTCCCACATGTCACCCACTCTTCTCTACGAGGGATCACACTCATTCTACTTACTTAATTTCCATTAAAAGAGTGACTGCAAAAATTGCATCACAAACATTAAGATATTTTAAATACAAGTTATTTTCATCATTCCTGTTAGACAATTTTTCAAAGGAACCAAAACTGGGTTTTGTTACTTTTAAGAAAATGTTACAGAAGTTTTAAAATGCAAAGGATACACAGCTTTTCATCATCTTGAAAGGTGAAGTAGAGTTTCACAAAAAAAGGGTGATCCAGGCGGGACATTACATCTCTCTCTCGTGTCACATATGGCACCTTGTTTTCTTTTATGATATGACGCTTTTCTAGAATTTTAACTTAATGAAAAAAAGAACAAAAATGCAGGAGATACAAACAAATCAAGTTCATTAAACAATTTGTTTGGGGGGTTTTTTATTTGATAAAATTATCATAAAACCTCTAATTCTGTCTTTTTAACTGATATTTTGCAACAGGACTACATTGGTATTGTGTTTTTAAAGAGTTCATATTGAAGGAATCAATACTTACTGGCATATTCTCTAGAACTTGCCAATTCTCGAGCCAAGACCACCTGTTGTCAGAGGAGAGAAAATAAACTGTAACCATTCATTAAAGACATACACTAACACTGATTTGATCTACCAGTAGGTATTTAGAATACTGATTGTCCAAAATAAGCTGTCACAACGGCAATCAGAAAAATGCTTCAGCACGTGCTCAGATTTTATTGGCTTCAGCAAGACCTCTGCTGAAATTCAGTTCAGCATAACAATGCTTGTTTTGCTAAAAAACTTGCACACCTGACAGGGTAATCACTGATTTACATTTCTTTTTTTCAGAAGTACATCACATAACATATAACTACCGATAACTACTAGAGGCCTGCTTCCTAAACAGCACAGTAGACTGCACAGGAAGAACCAGAAAAACCTCACATTGATAGATCAACAACCAAAAAATACACACAACAAAGGACGTGAAAAAAATAGAGAAATATCACTTATTGTCTTACAATGGAGCAACTACAAAAGCCTCAAATGAAAGTATTAATTGCTTCAGAGGTTCTTTACAATAACAAGTAACTCATTCTTGCACGATGCCATGGATGTGAGAAGTTAGAAACAATCCATTTACAGCTACTGAATATAAAGATACTCACTGTGGCTCATTCAGTCCTTGAGGGCCCTGACCTTAGAGGCTTAAAAAGAATATAGGAGAAGTATCACTGCTCTTACTTTCTGCCCTAAGCATGTGGCAGTAGTTCCTGCCATAGACAGGACATTGCATAGAAGTTCTTACTACGACAAACTCCCAGCCCAGTTACAATCTCTCATATCATAAAATTTTAACATAACTCATTACGCTATCAAACTTACATTGGAAAGCAACGTCTCCTAAAAATCCAAGCATCAATTCACCAGGATACAATGGAACTTCTGAGGAGTTCAAAAGGTACTCAAAACATCAGCACCCATACCTAGTGCAACACTTAATTTAATACTTAACTACTATGTCTCACTCATTTACTCTTCAAGCTGCTCTCTGCAGATTTAAATCTCAGCAATATTACTTGCACAACAAATTTCGAAGTTTATCTAAGATATTTGGCACATCTTATAAAAAGTAAACTTACTGTTGAAAATGATCCTTCACCCAGAATTTTCCCAAATTTGAAGTCATCAGGTCGTTTCTTTCGAGGCTGTGGAGGCTGCTGTCCTGTATGCTGCTGCATGGAGTTGGAACTGGATCTTGATTCAGCGGCAGTGCCCTCCATGTTAGATCCCTGTCTGCTGCCACAGGTGGAAATGACAGATGGAGTGCTGGAATCCGCTTGGTTCCTCACCATCGATGGGGAAGAACAGGAGCATAACACCACGCTAGACTGGATTGGAACAGCATCATACTGAAAAGAGATGTGAAACTGTTATTCCCATACCTTCAGACCATTACCACACACATCTGCACTTTATTTCTATGCGAGCGTCATATAAAGTCCTATTTGAAAAGGTTATAATTGAAATGTCTTTAGGAGGGAATATTAGTACTTATTTTGAAAACGGCAGCTCTTAATTTGTTAAACAACTCTGTTTAGGTCATGCTGTGCACATAAGTACAGCCATAAGTCAAAAGTCTGAATGCTCTACTTCAAGAATTCTTTTTTCAAACTCAAAAAAATGTTGCCTAACACAAAGGTATAGAATTTCATGGTATATTCTCCCACAAATAACCTGACTTTTAGAGTTTATTTTGTGCCTAGAAACAGACATCCATCCAATTTTAACAAGTAGCAGTTTTCCTGAAACCAAAAGAATGATGTAGTTATGCAATGAACATCTGTATTCATGAGTAACAGAGATACAAGTTACAATGAACTGTAAATGAACAAGTAAAGCATGAAAACTTTAATGGAGACAAAGGACACTTTCCCACATTTTTACTTTTAATCTCACTTTCTCCAATATTATTTAATACATGTCGGGGAAGGACAGGAAGAAAAGAGAACATACAAAAGGCAGATCAGCTGGAGGGTTTAATAATCAGCAATATCTAATACTTTTTTTGAAGAATGCTCTGGTCCATGACCTTTTAAAACAAAGGAGATTACACTATTTAAATTGTACACATGGTCACATAAAGACATCCCAATTTCAAAACAAGGAACCCAACGCAGCCCAGAAAACAGCGAGTACAAGAAGATACACTCTGAATACTGATTCTTGTAATACACAAAGCAAATCATCATTTGGTACCCTTTCATCATTTTTTCCCCAAGACTCCAGAAACTTGTCGAGCTGCTTTCCCTCCCTGCTGGTAACATACTTCCGTTAGTCTGTCAGGTGCCTGCTTCAAATGTTTTACTCGCAACCAGCCAGAAAACACAGACAACAGGAGAGGTCTGCTGAACTACTTCTGATAATAAAAAATGAAATTGCATGCAAACAGGGGGAATACTTAAGAAAATACCATGTCTGAAAATTATTTTTTAATTTCAGTATTCTAACATATCTCCAGTAGAATGAAACCATCACTCTGAAAATCTCCTAACCTCAAAACAGGTGTATTATACACCCCTGACATAGTCTGTAACATACCTCATGTTGATATTCAAATAAACATTACTTCTGACAAAAATAATTTTTTATCTAATGAATTTCAGTTTTATTCAGAACAATTTTCTGCATTTCTACCAGAGACCATTTTAGAAGGGAACTGGTCTTGCATTCAACCATCTATATGGGCTTACTTACAAGCAATTACTTGTCTGTCCTCTATGCAGTAGGGAAAAGCAGCCCTTATTTACTGCTAAACTTCTTTCAAAAATAAGATACAACTCAGAAACACACTTTACTTACGTATTTAGGGGCATTACAGAACAATGAGACACAAACATACTTCTAAGCACACAGAGACATACTTTCTAAATTAAGACAAAGGGAGTAAGGTCAAAAAGAGTACAGCTAAAATTCTCCATAGTCGATACATAAATATCAACTCCTGCAAGACTGAAAATTAATTACGATTGAGTAGAATTATTGTTCTAAACAATATCTTCCAAGAAGCATAAGGGAAGATTCCCCTTTCCAATCTGAGTGCAGCCTCCTTGCTCCAGGATCTCTATTGCTCCTTCGGGCTCTTTCCAAGAACCAGCAGACAGGAACAGGTAACAGCTTATTCTGTTAGACCTTGGTCTGAGCCTTGTGACGCAGCAGAGAGTGAGAGGGAATCTGCCTCTGCTGACAGCTATCTGCTATATTTTGTACAGCTTTTGTGAGGACAAAAAAGGGGTGAGGTTGGGTTGGGTGAGACTTGGAGACCGATGGGAGAGTTTTGCTTTCCAAAAAGCGCGCTGCCTCTCCCAGAGAGGAGCCTATGCCTCTACTCAGAATCGGTTACGCAGCGTTCTCCCCTTTGAAGATAATATATTGATGCGATTATCATGAAAATAGCACGTACACATTAAAGAGTCTGTGCTGTAGGTTACAGGTCCTTTTATGCCTTCTATGCAGATATTCTAGCTGCACCTTCCCCAGAATCGTTACTGTCCTCAACATCCTCACAGCCCAGCTGAATCCCCTTCTCTTCCGACAGCTGCTCGAACAGCAGCTGGCACTGCAAACAGATTCTACTCTTTCCTATCAAGAGCGCACCAAGGCTGACGCAAGCACAACTGCTCAACAACAAGTGAAGTGATGCCAATATAAGAAACATCCCATTAATTGAAATATAGTAAATAAAATCCACACGCACACAGAGTAAATATTAGGATCTAAATGATGAACTGGCTGCAGTCAGGCTATTCTAGAGCAACTGAGGGTTTACAGGTAAACAAAGCAGCAGCATTGTGGGGATCTGATTAGATTCTGCATCTAGCAAGATCACCTTGAAAAAACAAACAAAAGGAAAAACCCACCACAAAAGCAGCAGAGGACACTGACAGAGAGGAGGGGGAAAGGTGCTGGATGTAGTATATTTCCCTGCACAGTACCTGAAACGAAGTCACAATGAATATCAAGCACAGAGAAGTCTTAAGGGAAGAAAAGAGAGGAGTAAATGACTTTGTAGGATGAGAAGGTTAGTTACCTCCAGGCAAGGTATAATGTCAATTAGTCCCTTGACTTTCTCCAAGGTAAGTCAAGATTAAGAACAAGAAGGGCAGAGCAAGATGCAATAGACTGAAAGTATCAGTTACCTGAAGAATGATGGAACAATGCACCTAAGTATGCTGCACCTGAACATTCACAGAAAAGGTCACTCCTACACTTGTCTCTCCACTCTCCACATATTCTTGTTTAGTATTTTGTGTCCTGTGTTATTTACCTTCCTAGTTTTATTTTGAAAGATTCCAAAAAAACATGTCTGCAGAAACTATACATATTTCTACTTATGTCTTCATGTATGCCAGAGACAGAATACAGGTTGACTCATCCGGTCTAACCTCATACAGCCACTCTTTTGCAAAAAATAGATTTAAGATTCTGCTTTTGCTAGATTCAGACTTTTTAGGGAGATACAAAGTCAATTACTCAAGAACTTAAAAGCCTTCTAAACTCCTCAGAAGCTTGAACACGCTCTCCTTCCAATAATCACCAAAATTTCTCAGCTGGCAAGCCAGCGAAAGCACAGACCCTCACACAGTGACAACAGATCTCCCTATTGCATGTCATGGATCACTGTGGACCACACCAGTAATGGCTGATCTAACTATTCTATCTCTGCTTTTAAAAACAAGTCTGTTAACACTACCAACTTCCCCAAGCTCTGAAGGGCGGTGTTTCTAATATACTACCACAGAAATTGTTTCCTTCTTAGTGCAACATACTGTGAGTTTGAAAACCTAATTAAGGAAGAAAATAACAAATCTGCTGAAGGTAAGTGGAATTACAGATCAACAGACATATCAAAATCTTAACTCATTTTCACTAAATCATTAGAAACAGGCTTCGTTTTATTTACATGCCATGTGAAGTCAGTCCTTATATTGTTCCTTTCCCCTCCTGCCTGCAAAAGTAGAAATAAACTTTAAGAGAAGAAAATTTAAACCAGTGCAAAAAGCCCATGCAGTATCACGAAATTTTTCCTTTTATACTTTCCTCACTGCCCCTTGTATGAAAAAGCAGTTGCAGGTCAAGCTCCCAGCTATGTGAAAGGACCTACACCTTTTGGAAAGCTTTTTGCAGGTCAGGATTTTGACAACAGCACTACCACTGCAACTCTTAATACATCTGAGCTCCAGTTGCACCAAACACACCACACTGCTCTAAAGCGAGTACAACCACCGCAGCTGCGTCTCCACCACCTTTTTCCCTGTGGCAAAGTCTGCAAAACCGCTTGTGTTCAACACAGTTCTACCAACACTAACAGCAGCAAAAAACACTTGCACAGACTGGGCCTCCGAAGCTTCCGTATCTTTTACTCCTGTCCTAACTGACATGATACTGAACGCTGAAGATGACTGAGAGTATCTTTGTACCACTGAAATTGTACCAGCAAAGTCTAATTTCTGTCAGTCAGCGTCAAGAGGCTCCTGACCCATCGCTCGTCTGAGAACAGCCTCAGTGCTGCCTGTATCCCTGAATCTCGAGCTGCACTCAGCAATACGGCAGACACGATCACAAAAGCTCTTGCATCCACTCACCTATAAGGCCAAATTTTTTGGAAGCAGACCTTGCTACCAGAAAGTATTATTTACACAAAGCACCGTGAGCTCTACACTTCAACTGGTACATTTGTTGTGATTACAAACTATGCTGATGAGACTGTATATGCTAGAAAACTGGCACCACCCTCTCATGAACATTTTTGATGGTAAACTGTATTACAGGTCTAGTAAATTAAATAATGCAGATGGACATCCATAAAACATTTGACTTGGCATTATATCATGTCTGAAATACAGAATACTGTTGAGGAAAATTAATACAGGACACATTTTAAGTAAAACCAGTTAAATTCTTAAACAACTTATAATTAATAGTCATCCCCAAACAAAAATCTCTTCCAGTTCACACCTGGATTGATTCTCAAACCAAGTAATTTGAAAGAAAAATAATAATTTCATCAATTTAAAGACTGAGGAAAAAAAACACACTATCCAGCAAAAAAAAAAGTATCTCACTTAAAGCAATCTACAGCTTTTGGTAAATTAGACAAACAGCAAGACCTTACTTTTGTTTCCACCAAAACATTACTACAAATTAAAATACAGTTCTCAAGAACTTTGGAATAACGGTGCAAAACAAGTGGACAAAGAACTTAAGCTAGTCCATACCTGAATATACAGAACTAGAAAGCACCAACGACAAGAAGCGAAGTCTTAACCGCCACTAGTACTACTCAAACATGACAGAAAAAAACCAAAACAAAACAGTTTCAGGAGAAAAACAAGACACTGAAAACCTGGAAAAACTAATCATCTGACTAGATTAAGCCCCTGAAATCTGTGTTTATTAAAGAATCTGATTCAGCCTTGTGCTATCAGAGAATAGAGAACACTAAAAACTAGGATCACCTACAATTCAACAGAGGTCTTACTGGATACAAGAATTACCCAGTGGTGTGTCAGAAGCATTAGACTAAATTATGACAAGAAGCATACAGAGTATCATGAAGACAAACCAATACAAATGGATAAACCAATACGCCCTACATCAGCAAAGTCTGCTTGAAAAACTATAAGATTCAGAAAGCAACACAGCAGCACTCTAGGACATCTACAAGCTAATCTTCGCACTTGCAAGTGGAATTTGAGAGGCTTTCCAAACAGATACATGATGAGATGCCCTCCCCGGCTGTCGCGGTGTCCAGTCACAGCTTTCACATCCCTGCCAAACACAGCAGATATCGATCTTCCAGAATTGATGAATCTAAGATTCAAGGTCCAAATTAATTCTGTCTTCAAGTAAAAATACAGAGTCCATCTATTTACCTGTGCAATTAAGAAGGAACAAAGGCCTTTATTTCACACTGAGAGAAAGTAATTGATTCATTGGAGAGGTGTTTTGTAGTTTTAGAGATAAAGCTGACCTGCTACTATTTATCAATACTGTGATTCTGCTAAAGACAGTTTAAGTTACATGGGCTTGGCCTGGGAGGTTTCAGAAATTTTGTAATTGTCACATAAGCCAAAAATTCTGAAAATAAAATTTATTTTCTATTGCTTACAATTTAAACATTGACAACCTGAGGCCTCCTAAGGATTTATCTGCAAAATTCAAAGGGAAAAAGTGAACAGCTAGACAGTTATATTTAATATATTATTTTCATGGCACAGGTGCTTCAGAGGGTTGACAAAAATGCAGCAACTGCACCTGACACACAGCTTGTATCAGAAAAAGAGCATAAGAAGGGGCAATTAACAGATATTATGCACAGCTTTGCCGTTGGCTTCCTCGCCCCTCACATCCCACAATGAAAATGTTTACCTTCTCCAGATGCTCCAATACCTATCTGAAACAGCCTCCACTTTAAAGGCCAGAGTGCAACACACCCTGGAAGCTCCAGCACATTCCAAAAGAAAAAGAAAAACAACTCATCAGGTCTCATACTAAAATGGACCTGAATAGACATCCTCAGACTATTCCTCACAGTACCTAAAAATAAAACGTAGCCAAAAGCAGGGTGGTTCAGCCCAAGAAATCCAAGTTCAGATCCACAGAAACCCGACTCAGAATAACAAAATCCAACCCGGAGCCTCACCTTCAGTGCGGAGAACACAGCGCCGGTGGCACTCCCCGTTACAGACCAACCCCACCCAGAAGCGGTTCGCGGGGAGCAGAATTGTCATCCTCTCCATTTTCAACACCAGCTCTCCATTCACCAGCTCCGTACGCTGCCACACCAGGGTGACTGCCTGAACACAGGCACCCCGGAGCAGTGACCCACAGCAGGCTTTCACGGACTGCAGGGAACAGCAATCCCCCTACCTTATATGCTCACGTCTGTTTAAGCTCCGGACTTCTGTCTAAAAACAGACTGTCAGACTTTCTGCTAAGTAACCAACACTATCCTCTTTCTATTAACCAACTGTACATCTGTATGTATATGTAAAGAAAAAATGTCTTGAATAACTTATGCAACTCCACTGCATGCCAGTTTCCATTTATATAGGCTTAGAAGTTTGTTAGATAATTTAAATAATTTAATAATACATCTATTTGCCAACATTATTACTACCTTTAAGGAATTAAAATATTTGCATAAAGAAAAAGAGAAAATCCATTCATATGCCTTAAAAAGTGTCACTAGAGGCTGTCAGACTGTCTCACAACCTAAAATCAAGCACATAGTGGGCAGGACAGAACTCAGATAAAGCCAAGCCTTGGCAGCACTTCTGACTGCACGACCCAACCTGTAAACTGTTCACCCACCTGACAGGTCAACTTGGACACTCAAATGCATACAGCCATATAAAAAAATTAAAACACCACAGTAATCGGGAGGTATTTACAAACCACGTACTCTGCTCACACTTTCTGCTTGATAGAAGACTATGTATCTCCCCAGTCAGGAAGGAATACCACTGGACTGGAACAGTAAGGAAATCAGACTTAGAAGTATGCTTTCAGATTCTGAAATCCGAGGAAAAAATTGCCAAAGGCTTTAAAGAACCACACACAACATTAATTCATTGAAAAGAAGGAATATAATTTTAAAAAATCATAACTGAATACTGCAATTGGCAAATACCTAGTCTTCTCTGGGAAGAAAACATTATGTCATACTTTAATGACTTATCTCTGTGCAGGAGAGAGCAAAAAATGTAGTGGTAAAATCCTAGTAAAAAAATCTGACAAAAAGGGGTGTTATTAAGGCATTTAAAAATCTCCTGGTATTAGGTACTATACAAAGAAATTAATTAAACAAGCTAGTTAATCTTCAACATGTCACAAGAAGTGAAGTTTATCTTGAAATGACAGTTCTTGTTCAACCTCTCAAGGCAGATCAATTCAAAAGTCTAACACAAAATCACAACTAGTTCAACAGGCATTTCCAAGAACAAACTCGCTTCTACACCAAAAAACCCAAGGTACTTATTAAAAACTCTACTAGGTTACAGAGATGCCAAAGATACTTTCCCAGGACAACATGATGTTTTTTCCTACGGATAAGTTCTTTGAATAGCATAGTACACCACTTTCCTCAAACTGCAGTAAACAAACCTTACTCCAAGTATTATTTATTTGTAGATATTAAAAAAGCATCAAACGTTAATCTTCTGTAGCACAGTGGTTTGTGTTTATGTCGTACAGAGCTGCATCAGCACTCTTCCAACCTCATCAAATGCTAGGCAAAGATTACTGTAGAGAACCTAAGATCGAGCTCATAACCCAACAAATTGTCCATCAACTCCATGGGTGTCCAAGAAACTTACCATTACAGTCAGCAAAACAGCCTGAAGCCAAACAATTTGTCAAAATCTATACTTTGATCAACATTCATATATGGTTACTGATTACTACATTTAAAAGAACAGACTGAAATCTTGTATTTCAATTATAAAAGCTATTTTAATAAAATTTTGTTTTGCAAAAGCATCTGAAGTCATATGCCTATCTGGAGTGAATTTTTTTTATCTCAGAAGTTGCCACATGAAAAATCTGCTGCTTAATAAACCATTTTTATGAATAAACAACACAAATTTCAAAAGCATTCAGCTGTATATAAAAGGAGGATTTTTTTTGCTGCTCAAACAGACTGCCATGCTAACCAGTTAAAGAAGTATAGCCTCTGACCCGCCAGAACAACTAGGCTCACCTGCCTATGGAGGGTCATTTGAAACCTCTCGAATGCTGGAAGGTAAGCATTCATTGAAGCACTGCATACAACTGTATAAAAAAAAAAATCTCTTAAAGTATCTTGATAGAAATGACCATCATTTAACAGAAGACATTTAAAAATAATATCCTGGTAATAAATTTCAATATTAAAGACGGTAAGTTGGAAGGGGAAAGCTTGGAGCAGATAATTCATCAAAGACACTATTCTACCTAAAGTGGCTAGGACCTCTGTAATAGCGGGAAACAGAAATATGAAAAGAATTCAAGTTCATGTAGTCTGCTTGATATATTAACAGATCTCACACAATTTAAAGAAAAAAATACAGTAATATGAAGGTAATATTGAAAATATTTGTAATAAATCATTCATAAGAGACAGCTCTTATTTCAGAGGAAACATATATAAAGCCCCGGCTAAGCCTGTCACCATGGCATGCTCTAGTAACCTACGAGAATTTAATTAGCAAAACCGTTTTTTTAAGGGATGTTTCTTTGTACTACTGTAAGGTAGAAGTAAGCTGTTAAAAAAGACCCGAGTATCTAGTTGGCAGTTGTTTGCCTCATGTTCAAAATCAGTCTTGGAAGATACAAGTCCTAACATAAGTTCAAAACATAATCAAGAAGATTAACTTTGAACAAAAGTCAAAATTAATTGAATTTTCTTCTAAAGCTTTCTGGCTGTTTGTGGTCATTAAGTTCATGGTATACAAATTAGTATTTTAAAGTTTGGGGAGACATACTGTATTGTTCATATAAAATAATCTTAAAACACAGAAGCAAAGCTCAGCTCTGACACTACCTCTTTTGTAACTGAACTGATCACCTACCACCAGTTCTTTGCTTTCTGCAGTAAGTCTATAACAGTTTATCCATACGCGAGTAATGAGGAAATCAGACTCATGCTAGATCAGCAAAAATATAACCCATAGGCTCAAGGATTCGAAAGCACAGAGAACACGTCTACATTGCTAGATTGTTTTGACTCTTCATTTAAGAAATAAAGGTATTTTATCCACAAGACTGATTTTGTTTCTACAGAAATGAATTTTTCAAATACAGAGCAATGTTGACCCAAATATTTTAGCTCATGCAAATACCCTTTTCTAAATTTGACAACCTGACATATATGGTGGCATTTCCTGCCACTAATTTCCAGGATTCTAATTCCAAATTCAGGTAGGGTTTAAAGCTGAGGAAAGGATTTGTAAAACCTGCGTATCAGTCAGCTCCCCTCTAACCTCCTCTGCTGCTAAGCAAAGCACTTCAGTTCCAAGCACCTTCAGGGGCAAAAACTATTTAAGGCCTCCTCACACACACATACTCCGCCCCAAGCCTCAAAAGACATCAGAAACAGGAAACCACAGAAATCTCTAAGAACCTAAAGTCAGACTATGGCCCAGATAGCTCCATACGTAAACAAGCCATTGAGAATTCACTGCACACAACAGATCCAGGCCGGCTCACAGGAAAACAAAAGCCGTCTGTAACCGCCATGGCCTAGACCACATTCTGCATCATCAGTGACCTCATCAAACTGTGCAGCGTGGACGGGGGCTCATGCTAATGCACACAAGAGGACTTCCTCGGCTCGGCCCCTTGCCAGCAACTCCAGGAGGCAAAGAACAGATCCGGGCGAAGCGCAGAGGCAGCCTCGCAGAGGGGGCAGGACGGAGACGGAGTACACAAAGGTTGGTCAGCACCGACAGGAGCTGTCAAATTCCTGCAGGGTTACTAAAGAAATGAACATCAAATTTAATACTCTCTTTCCAGAAGAATGTACTAAGCCAGTTGTAATCCTTGCCATTTTTCACCATGAAGAACTACAGAACATTTGCCAGGTGAAGTATTTTCAACTTGTCTCTCAAAGCAGAAAGCAAGTCTCAACTTCAATATTTAGTCACACAACAAACCTAACTTCATGCGTGTTGTGCTCAGTGCTTTCATGGACTTTAGTTAGACCTTAGTAACCTTCCACAAGCTTACCTGCAATTAAGATGTCTGAAAGGGAAGTGGGGAGGGAGAAAAATCAGCTCCTTCCCCTTTTTTGCTTCTTTATTACATTTACATACCTAACTTGTCCACCTGCAAAAAAAAAGATTTCCCATTTGAAGTACCAGAAACTATAATTCCTTGGCTTCATTCAAATTTCTCAGGAAGCTCTAATATGAGGAACTTGGAGAAGAATTTTATCTTTCAAGTATAGTGTTTTCTGAGTTTTTATCTTTCCATATTACTTCAGTAGTCAGCATTCCTTTCCAAGTTTTGCTGCAACGCTGCCTTCCAGCTGATCTGCTTCAGGGGAGTGAAATGAGTCCAAGCCTGCAGGGTGTTGTTAGAGTGTCCAGCTACAGCAATCCACTTGTAGAGTTTCAAGAGCTATATGAAACAGACATTTCTTCTAGCAGGGTAAGAAACAGACCAACAACCCAAACCATAATTTGCTTTCAAAAAAAAGCCTATCCATAGGTGGATTCATCGTTTAGTTGAATATCACTATTCTACCCAGATTTTTCTCTGGATAGGCTCCTTCAGTACTTCCTATGTTAGAACTATGAATGCACATAAAATTGCTCCTCTTAAGCTTCTTCCATTTTTTCATCTTTGAGCACTATCTCTGGATCTTTTGTTATTTTCTATTCCTGCAGCCTGCTTTAGCAAGAGATTTAGAGAAAACTTATCCCAGTTAAAAGCCTACACATGAGTGATAAAGACTAGTCACTGCCTTACGCCAAAAACCCCAGAGAAGAGCATATTAAGTAGAGAGGTATGTGTGGAAAACCCCTCAGGCCTGTCTGAAAGTTTTTTACCTACAAATAACTACAAACAGAACCCTTACCATAGCCTGGTCTAATTCCTCACAGAGACACAGAACTCACTCTATTAAGAGCTCAGTTCTTTGAAAAGGGTAGTTTCTATCAGTTCCTCGGGGCACGGAAGGACAGCAGTTTTGTTCAGACATACCCGTCACTATACTGGAGGCTTTATCAGGTCAGAAACAGTGGTACAATCTAGTAATTGCCAGAGCAGCTAAACCTTCCAGGGCAGATATTGCTGAACATGAAGATGTAAAGAACCACCCTCCCAGACGCTTCATTTTGAGAGGGAGATCACTTCTTGATATCAGACCCCATATGCTTATAATAAAGGCATTAACAGCAAATAACTAAGACCACCCTGAGACCTGCAACTCAAGTAGCACTAAAGTTGCTTCCTTCTTAAAAATGCAATTCTCTCCCTCGCATCACATCCTCAGAAAGTAGTAGAATGTTCTAGGAAACGTCCCCACATGCACAGATACAAAAATTGACTGTTTTGGTGGAGGAATGCTGGAATACTCCTTTCAAAACTGCGCTCTATTTCCTTCCCCAGTGTTTTGCGTTTACAGCAAAATAATCACAGAACTCATTAATATCATTAATTCCATCACACAAACATTAACTGGCTCAGAGTCCCATAAATACTGGATTTCCTCTATTTGTTATATTCTGAATTTCAAACCACCTCTATCTGCTACTGCCAGTCAGTACACCCACCTGTCTGGAGAAATATTAAAAAGGATGGAAGAGAAGGAATTATCAATAAGTCACCCTGAAAAAATATTTTTAACAAAAACAGTTGTCAGCTTTGTTCTTCATTCATTCTCTCTCTGTACACTTTTCTTACAGACAGGGGTCTAAACCATACATAGAAAAGGAACAGTAATGGAAGTATTTTAGAGAGAAAAACCTGGGAAGAGAAGCAACAAGCAAGGACAGAAGCACAAAAGGGAAGCATACTCCCTGTTTTGAGTCCAAGTCAACAGAAGTCATCTCTGATGCTGAGAAGCAGCCATGTGGAGCTTTATCAAGTGTCAAGAAAGCAAAACTAACACCTTTAATAATCAAACATGGCTTTTATTTCATAATCCCCCATGCAGTATTCCATGTCCTCTCCGGTAGGGCTATTCCACATAATAATTCCCATCTTCAGTCAACAAACATGATTATGTGTAACACCCTGATGAAAAAAGCACTGAGCATGAAGAGGACACACTGAAACAGGGCTTCCAGCATCAGTGCAGCTCTGCCAGTCTCCACACAGAAAACCCTCCCCACCCACTTCTTTTTTAAAAACCCCCCCCCCCCACTGGGAGCCGATGAAAAAGTTTTAAGTGATATAAGTGAAGCTCGGCAGCTTGAACCAACAGAAAGGATACACGACCCAAAAGCACAGCAGCACGCACGGGGGGATAAGGAATATACCACTGCCAGCAGTTGCACCGACATCAACAAAAGCTGGTAGTTATTTCGTAAAAAAACACTCTTTTCATAAAGGAATTTCTCCACTA
>NW_010118240.1:0-2787 GCF_000699245.1 Pterocles gutturalis | reverse complement strand
CGTGTATGTTATGGAATAGGTTATTGGTCTCTCTGGGTCTCAATCTTGAACCTAAGACCAAATCCTGGGCTAGTAACCGAGGCTGTGTTCCCTCCCAGCCCTGCCCCACCCCCATCTGCCAGGAGCAGAGAGGCTGAAAGACCTTGAGTATCCGGGCAACAACTGTAAACATCACTTTTTAACAGCTTTCTTCTGAGCACAAATCCAAAACACAGCATCTTGCTAGCTATTATGAAGAAAGTTAACTCTGTCTCTGCTTAACCCAGGACAGGGCACATCCCTAGGGCAGGGAAGGGAATCACATCTCCATAGATCCTCCGCTGAACATGGGTAGACCC
This sequence comes from Pterocles gutturalis, assembly GCF_000699245.1. NCBI lineage: Eukaryota > Metazoa > Chordata > Aves > Pterocliformes > Pteroclidae > Pterocles > Pterocles gutturalis. Next base: position 2,449 of record NW_010118240.1, on the reverse strand, counting down.
TGCTCCTGCTCCCTGCCTGAGGCGTCTGAGAGTCCAAGAGCTGACTGAGAGAGCGACAAGAGTGATAGGGTGAGCAAACTTCTGGACAGATCCTCATCTATATACTGGACATGACATGCATGATGTTGAATACTCCATTGGCCAATTTGGGTCTCAATCCTAAACCTAAGATCAAATCCTGGGCTCCCTCCCAGCTTCTCCTGCACCTGCAGACTCTGGCACAGCAGAGATCCTGAAAAGTCCTTGACTGTCCTGGCAGCAACTATAAACATCAGTATCTTATCAGCCTTCTCCTCAGCACAAATCCAAAACATAACCTCTCACTAGCTACTATGAAGAAAGTTAACTCTATCCCAGCCAAAACAAGGACAGCCACCCAAAGTAACTCCTTGAGATTGAGAGCCCTCTCCTTATTAAATGAGTGATTGCCTGTTTTGGGTCATCATTCTAAAGCTTAGGAATTCATTAATTGGCTATGTAGCACTGGTTTTGTTTGACATCCCGAACCTGTAGTCTTCTAATGTTTGTCAGCGTGCTTAGCAATTCTGATTCCATTTTGTGAGCCTCCAAGACAGAGGGTAAATTCCATAAAGCTGAGTATGCATTGTGTGAAAACAGAAATGTGTCCATTTATGAGGTTTGAATTTACTAATTATGAGAATCGTAAAGTATCTCTTTCTCTTGCAGAATGAAGTAAAAAGAAAATAAATTCCTGATTTGTATAAGGCATTCATCATAACAAATACAGAGAACACAGAGAGAAGCAGGGAGAATATATGTAGCTAGGGCTGATACATACAGGAACATAAACTTACACTTATATGCACGTTTTTATTTTTTTTTTTTCACTGCAGAGGAGTAGTGGAACCACAGGAAAAGATAAAACAAAGAAACCACTGAACACCTGAGCTGTAGTGCATCACTCACAGTCTGATAATGCAAGTGAACCTTTAAGTCATGGGGCGGTCTCTTTGAGTCTTTACCACTGAATACTGGGAAGCCAAGATGAGGCTAAGTTAATCTCGTGACTTGAATGAAGTTACACTCATTTATTAACATATGATTTACCCAGGCTGTCAGATTCCAGAGCTGAGAAAGACTGTCTAGGTAAGGAATGGGTTGCCAATGTGATTGTATCAACAAAGCCTCTAAATGGAGAGAGCTTATAGCAGGATAACAGCTTTTAAAACAACAGTTTATATTGCTCTCCTAAGTGAAAGGTGCTATATCAAAAATTGGTTTGGAGTTCTTTTTTTTTTCAGTATTACTGCTTTTGCATGTCTTTACTGTTGTTGCTGTGGTTTGAATGGCATAGATATACAATATATATATGGCTATATTAGGTAGGTAATTAATAATAGATAATTCTGGCGTTATCAACACATTAAAGCTACGCAAGTATTTAAATGCATGCCAGTCCAAACCTTCCAGCTTAATAATTGATAGCAAGAAGAATGACAATGAGCTCTTAGAACCTTAAATGGCAGACTATGCAAGGCTGTAAAAATCATCATTAGTATTCTGAATTATACCTGAAAGTACATTCAAAGCCAGAAAAGAAATTTAGTACAGGTGTCAGCAGGATTGACGGTTTTTGTTCTGCATCCAGTTAGAGTCAAGCAATTTAGCCAAGATTATGATCTTAACTTATTCAAGATTATTGAAAAGGAGATATCTTTTAAAATTAAAATTATGCCTAATTGTGAAGACCTTGGCGAGTAAGGACATTGTTTCACGAAAGACCCTTGCAATATTTTTACTATAGCTTCTCTGCATATTTCTATTTCTTCTGTTTTTCAGACCTTAAGAGCTACTTCCTGATTCTTCTGAGAAGCCACAGGAGAAGGAGTATTCCACCAGACTTCATTTCAGTGGGTAGTGGTTGTTGTCATTAAATGCTTATACTACATTACATCACAATGTTTAAATCAAGTTAAGAATCCTAATATTTTAACAAGAGATAAAATGATAATGTTGTTTATTTTTCCTGATGTTACTTAATCTAAACAAAAGCTGGTAGCCACCTGATGTTTTAAGTTTGCAGAAAATTATTTCCCCAGGTGCTTTCAGTGGCTGATTCTCCATCTCACATGAGCTGTCATCTTCTATTATTAATTAAAATATGAAGAAGAGCTCTGATGAAAGTACTTTTCCCCCTAAACTTGACAATAAATGAACGATAAGATTCCATACTGAAATTTGACTCCTTCGACTAGATACCTGGAACTCTAAGATCTAAACTAAGCTAAAATCAACATACATATAGCCTCACTCCACTGCCCTTGGTTTGCTGTTACAGCTTCTGATAATTTTTAGGAAAGAACTATATTACCCTTGAAATGTCTTTTTTTTTTTTTTCTTTTGCTTTTTTTTTCTTTCCAGATATACTAACCAGGAGAACACTAGAAGTGACAGAAGCATCTGTTTAACATCTTTATCAATGACCTGG
>NW_010118239.1:0-23843 GCF_000699245.1 Pterocles gutturalis | reverse complement strand
AGTACCCAGGTCAGGCTGACAGGCCTGTATCCATCCAGCTCATAAACTTCCTAACTGAATGAAAGTGCTAAGGGACTTGCTCATCCCTGTTTCACAGACACCATTCCCAAGTATCTACCCTTAGCCCCTCTTGAGAGGCAGAAACTGGGGTGAAGGAGGCCTTACAATTTGACCCAGTTGCTTCCATGTTTTTAGCACTCTAACTAAAAAACATTATTTCCCTAGATGCTGTTATATGCAGAATGACTAAAAGACGACCTGGAAGAAGTAATACCAGGTATATTCAAACACACTCTTAACAACCTATAGTTTGAACTTCTGAATTACGCACAGTTCTGCCACAAATTATCTTAAACTCCAAAGCACTGAGAAGATGTCAGAGAGCAGCACCACAGCACAGGACCTCTGCAAACCCTGGCAATTTACCCAGGTACATACAGCCTTAGTTCTTTCACATCCTGTCCCTTCTACGGAAAAGCAATAACTTTTTATTGACACATTCAGCATCCTTACACATCATGAGTCATAACAGCAAAGAAGCCACATCCTGAACAGCTGCAAATTAGTGGTCATACTCAACAACTTTTCTTATGTCAATGCACAAGAGGTGAGTAACAGATCTACTAAATACTAACATATACCTACAAAACAACGAATGCAGTTATTACACACAGAGGGTTGTTTTTGCCTGTTCCTGCACCTCTTAGAGTCCTTTCCTCCCTCCACAGGGAGCTTGAGCCATCACCTGCTGGTTTCAGAAACTTTCCCCTTGACTTTGTGCAGATACAAATGATTAAAGAAAGCACAAGGCAGTATGGAATAGATAAATACCAGCAATAATAATCACATCTTCCAGGAGCAGTTAAACAAGCTCTGAAGGACTTGTTTATTTTCGTTTCCTTCAATAAGTATTTAAATATAACTAGCTGAATTTAACTCCAACCTTGGAAACATTCCCTGAGGGTATTAGACATACCTGTGGGCTTGAGGTGCCATACTGAGGGCTCCATCCTGTTGTTTTTCTTCCAGTCACTACCTTTTACATCGTGAAAAGGCTCTCTAAGCTCATATTTGCATTTATGACTGCATTGAATTTGCTATTTGCTGGTAGCAAATCTGTTGCAGGTTAGTCAAGGTGGTAAACACTGAACAAGAAGAAAGACATCCCTGCACAAACATTGGCTCCTCTTGCTCTGTGGAGACCTATGGGAGCAAACCAGCGAGCCGCACACTGCCCTCGAGCAGCAGCTCCAAGCTAAAAGGACACTGAGATTTTCACACCCACCAAAAAACCTTGAAAGGTTTAGATTTCAGACAGACTGAGTAACCACCCTCTGGAAAAAATAGGCCTATTTTGAGTATTCATGTATTTATTAGAGATATATATATATAAGTATTCAGTTATTATTTAATAAGAACATTTTTTTTCTCTGTTTTCTCACTTCTTCCACACAAAACTTACACAACTTATTTCTACTCCAGCCCAATGGAGTAGAAAAGGGCTTGTAGTTCCCCATTCTGTTACTCCCATCTCCCCAGTTAAAAGGCTTAATATGTGTTATTTTTAGTTAGCAAACTTCCACATTTCCACACCTCCTGCCTACAGTCTTGTATGTACAGCTACTTCCTTGACATTTCCTCTTGGACATACTCCAGTCCCTGCTGAGAACAAGTTACAGAGCTACAAGACCTCTTCTGTTCTGCACTTCCCACAAGACCATTTTCACACTGTTCTTAACTTTGTCTGAGGGGAACTGACCTACTGAGAGGATAGTCTATTACCATGAGGCTGAACATCTCTTTAAGGACACCTTTGGAATTAAATATTTGAACCACAAGCAGGGCAGGGCGATTCATTCTTCCCAAGGTACATAATTAAGTTCCCTGCTGCAGTGAAGCACGTGAGGCATCAGTAGTTTTACTGGAGTGAGAAATGCAGCAGAGAAATGAAACAGCGTTAGGCAGCTTAAGCCAAGTGAACAGCCAGGTTAAAAATTCTCCATCCTTTCATTTCTTTTGGTCAACGGCTGCCTCCGCAGGTCAGGCTTATTTGCTCTGCCTCGGTTCAAAAAGGTACAAGCTTCTAGCCATCCGTCCAGAAGCTGCCCTGCCCTTCACCACCATCAATCATACTCTTGTTTGGCTGAGAAATTGGGCAAAGCTCTGCTAGGAGGAGAAATGGGAATCAAATCAGACATCCCATACAATCCCATATCTTTAAAAAGCATGAGCTAAATCCCCTTTTCTCCACTGGAGCAGAAAATGAAATGTTTTTTTTTCATTTACCTTTCTGAAGTTCTCAGCTAGCCCCAAATTCTTATTCTGGCTTTTTCTGGGGGTGCTTTTCATCAATTTCTGTTCTTACTTTTGCTCATCTTCCTTCTCTAACACAAACAAACCACCCTAAAAATAATAACAGAAATCACCAGCAGCACATGCCTTAGGTTTAGGTGCCAATGTGCCTGTGCCTCAGGTGTTTACTGTTGCTTTAGCTGTTGAATTCTCTTAAAAGGTTTAATAACCTCTTCAGTGAAAAACATGAGCTACACTAAGGAATGGTATAGCAACACATATAATAGCATATAATAGCACATCTAGTGCAGGTAGACTTGGCTGACAGTAGAACCGTGTGGTCGCTGGGGACACACCACACAACACTGCGCCTTCAAAGTACATTCACCAAAGCCAGGTTTTAAAGCACTCAATTTCAACTAGATGAAATCCTAAACACCATGAGCAGCCAGTGAGCCCTGTCAGTGAAGGGTTGCTCACAGTGTGGTAACATCAAAAGAAAAAGAAAAAAAAAAAAAAAAAATCAAACTTTTCATTTCATGACTTACAACCCCATCTCTCTTTCAGGGCTGAGTTCAGAAATTATTCATTGCTGATGCAGAACGATTCTACCATCTTGCCCTAAAATTTGCAACTGAATAAGCTGAACTAGCAGCTCTGCATGAAAAAGGCTGGGCACAGGTGGGCTTGGGCAAGTCCCGGGCAGCCTGAGTACTCACCAGTGCCTGATCAGTTCTGCTCACCAGCATCCTGGCAGGCAACCAAACTCTCCTTGCAAAAGCTGGGAGCTTCTCTGTCAGGCTGCAAGCCACCTACAATGTCTGGGTCCCAAACAGCTTCCTTCCTAACTGCACAAACCTTCCCGTAAGACTGGAAACAAGCCAACAAGCAGCTCCTTTGCTCAGCTGGAAACAGTGGCTCTACCCTGAGCGCCCAATTCATACGTGAGCAGCAAGAGCTGAGATGGCCTTTCAGCAGCTGCCCTGACCTAATTGGGACCTCCTTCCTCCCTTCCTCCCTTCTTTTCTTTTTTGAGATGGTAACAAAACCAGGTCTCGATTAGAAGAGGAGATGCTTTGTTAGGAGGAACGAGGAAGTAGAGAATGTGTCTCTTGACTGCTTTATTTTGTATAGGAAATGTTTTCACACTTACAGGCTTTGACAGTTAAGGTTCAACATGCAAAGAGCTGTAAATCAGTCCCAAGCCACATGAGATGCCTGCCGTGAGCTGCCCACAGGGCTTTTTTAAGAGGAGGTTTAATGCTGAATGTTCATGTTTCCAGAGCTGCTGTGCAACAAAGTAGGGCAGAAGCAGACTCCATGTATGTGCTTATACATAAACTGAAACCAATCCATGTTTGCCGAGCACCTGGCACAATGGAGAGTCTTGCTCCAGGAACTACCCTATCCGTCTATTATTAATCACTAAAAAATTAATGGCTGTTATACAGAAGATAAGTGCTGAATTACTGAAATGAGGCCATGTGATGTTTCCTATCTGTATGACCATTGTACTGATAATTCTTTTTCCCTCAACCTTTGGCACTCTTCCCTAGTGAAACTAGAAGCTCTTCGGGACAGAGTTTGTCTGTGCACGTATCATGGCCCAAACACCGTGGGGTCCTGGCCTCTATCTGCCATTGTATCACCAGAATAATTCTGGCTATTGCTGTGGCACAGAGTATATGCTCTCTGAGGGGCACGGGGTCCAGGGCTGGGATAACAGGCTTCATGGAAGTGGTAGCCAAAACTGAAGCTTTCTTCAGCAGGTGGTTAACAGCATCCTATTGAAATCAGTGTGAAATAAAGGAGGCTGGTTCTAGCTGTGGTGTTAAGACAGGAAAGCAGCAGAAAACAGCCCCGTGGTCACCCTGCCTTCACCAACCATCCATCACAGATCTCAAAACACTTATATCACAGACCACAGCCTCGGGGGTGACATCTTCCTGAGCCTCGCCTCTTTTCTCCCCTCTCCTAGTGGACTGTTGTAGTTGTACCCTGGCTGGCAGCAAAACACAACAGCTAGTAACATGACCAAAAAAACACCAATCCATCCCTGGTAGTATTTGTTAAACTCACTTCTTCTCACTGTTCTCAAAGGCCAACTGCGCTTTGCATCTCCCATTGCTGTACAGGAGAAACAACCCCTGTGCCAGGCTGTGAGCATCACCCACTGGTCAAAGCACCGATGCCTTCGTGCAAGGCGGCACAGAGCAATAATCCCTCTGCCCGATGAATTGCTCTGTGCCACAGGAACAGCTGAACAGAAAGTGCTGGGGTTTTCATTTTATGAATCTGAGACTGAAGAGAAAACTCCCTTGTATTTACAAAGTGGGTGTTTCTCTGAGCTGCCTGATAAACTGAGGTGGGGTTCCCGCGAAGTCATAGGACGTTTAGGAGTGTAAAGGAATAGGAAGCTTACATAAGGGGAGGTTTTCAATAGTCAATATGTTGGAAAAGTGACTCAGCCCCTCTTCTCTCACAAGAAAAATAGACCAGTCCTGGGCTAAGCCAGGTCTCCATGGAAGGAAATGGATAAGAAGAAAGTCAAGATATAGAGTCTATTTCCAGCCTCACTCCTGCCGCATCCATAAAGTTATGTAGCTTTGGGTGGTCTGTTCAGTTAATGGATTTAAAACATTTGTCTGCCCCATGGGAAGAGCATCAGGAGACTTCAGTGTTGTTTGAGAAGTGTTTTGATCAAAATGACAGTGTTTACAGAGATGGGCCAGTGCATCTAAACCTTGAACAAAATGGTTCCTTGCAACTACCATAGGGACTTAGTGATCCACATGTTTTCTTTTGAGTTTCTCTAACGGGGACAGAATATTGTTCTCAGTCATTTTTGAAACCCTGAGAGACCCAGTGCCTTTTACTCTGTGGGATCTGGTCAGAGCCACTGAAACAGCTTGCCCAGAGAGGTTGTAGATGTTCCATCCCTGGAAATATTCAAGGGCAGGTTGGATGGGGCTCTGAGCAACCTGATCTGATTGAAGATGTCCCTGCTCAGTGCAGGGGGGTTGGACAAGGTGACCTTTAAAAGTGCCTCCCAGCCCAAACCATTCTGTGATTCTATATGGTCCCAAACTGGGCACGTTGCTGCCAAATGCAAGCAGCTACAAACGTAATTCTTATTGTGGTATGTCAGAGAACATTTTTTTTTTCTGCTGATGGGGAGTCCTCAAAGCATTGGAACAACCTTATTTGAGAGAGAGTGATACTTGGTTAGAAAAACTGAGAAGTCTAAATAGGCTGTCTCCTCAGCAGGTACAAATGGGTGCATCACCTCTGTGACCAGGTGGCCCTAGAAATGGGACTACTGCCATTTTTAAGGGAAGAATCCATGTGTTAAAAACTATGCAGAGGCCTCTAGATAACGATCCAGCTGAAAAGAAGTAAAGAGGTTTGATAGAGGCTAGTATAAAAAGCAGGATTTGGCTTTTGTAAGTGATGCTGGAGGACTGATCATGGGCCAAGTGAAGTGCAGATATGGAAGCGTCCGTAAGGGACCACAGCAGGAGTACTTTCCCACTGCTTCCTGAAATTTTGGTGAGCGTGTTGTGGAGCGGTCAGACAGGGATGGAGAGCCAGAACCTGCCAGCCACTGCGAGTACTGGCTGGTGAGGGGCAATAGTGTTGGGTTATCCTCAGTGAGTGGGCTTCTTACTGAATATTGAGCTGATGGATGCTTTAGTGTAAAGGAAAGGATTTCAAATTTGAAAAACAAAATAAATGCTTTGTGGAAGTGAAGAATTACATTAAATGTCCTACCTAGGGGGACCTCAGTTTTGTGACATCATCTCTAACTCAATCTTTTTGCACTTGCTTTACTAGAAATTTTTATTTTGGGAAGAGAAAAACACACCAAAGTGCAGAGGGAGTGGTGGTTGGGAGTCCTGACTTGTAATCCCAACTTTGCCTCAAGGCAGCCCAGCAGCTGCCGGCAGGTCTCTGCGTCCCTGCTTCCCTTTCACCTACCTGGTTGTACAGTGAGTGCTGCAACATGGCTCAGGCAGCAGAAAGTGTCTCAGACCTCTGCTAATGCCTTTGGTTCTACTTTTGCAATGCCATAAAACCCCCCTACACCTACAGATGTAATGAAGCATCAGTGACAGGCTTGGGTCTGTGCTGGTCTGCAAAAGAAACCCGCTCAGTCAGCAAGGCAGAGAGAAGCCCCATTGCCCTGTCAGCCAGGAGAGGTCTACAATAGTCGGTGCTGATACCTCACTTAGTGCCTTGTGGGTGTAAAAACAACCCTAGGTCTCCGTGCTGGATAGGAACCATTCCTGACCAGGCTCTGGTCCCATGAAGTCAGGCAGACAAGTATCCTTTATTGAGCCATTCCTCACAGGCAGTGGTTCAAACCTTCACAGTCGATGCCAGGTCTCAGCATACAAGCCTGTGTTTTGCAGCTCAGCTGTGTATCCTACTTCTCCTCAAGGGGCTTGTTATTTTACACTACTCCTGACATACTTAATCTTCAGTTTTCTGAAGACTGTTGGCAAGATTTGTCAGCAAATTACTGTGGAGCTAGAAGAGGAAAGGAATAATAAATCCCATCTGGGTGGACTTAGCCTGCAATAATACATAAGGTTTGGACATGGTTGTAGGATCAGTCCCAAGTCAGAATTCAGCCTCTTGTCAAGGTATGAATTAAGACACAGTGGTTTAACTCCTCTCCTTCCCTTCCCCATACATACGTTCCCAGTCATTGAAGGCTGCCTGGGCTGTGGATATGAAACATCCTTAGGGCTGCCCCTGTTTGGTACCAAATGCCAAATGCTGTTGGTCCCCAAGGCAGACCCATGAGCTCTCCCATGCTCTGATGGGGAAACAAGGCTCTGCTTTCTGCTCAGTACAGCTATTAGTACTCATGACCCAAAGCTACAGCCCACCAATATGATCCCCAAACTGCTGGCTTGTTCATCAGTCTCCAGCGATCATGCAAGATATTCTATGAACCTCATTAAGCAGCAACATTGCAAAGATGCTTCTGTTTTATCAGTGCCTTGTTTGCACTGGAATTTAGCAGGCAAGTATTAATCCCAAAAGAAACCTTGCTGGCATAGGAACAAAACCAAACCGTTTGCTGTGGGAAGTGCTCAGCGTCTGAGCTCATCACACACATGGTGAGATTCTCTACCAACTAGACAAGAAGTTTAAAGACTATTCAGGAGACCAAGCAGGTTGGTTTCCATAAACAAAAAGGTGTCTGAGGCAGAAAGCAGCTCAGAAGTCACTCAACCTGTCAGAGAGCCTTTTTCGTATTCCAGCCTCAGAAACGCTGTAGCTCACCTTATCAAGACAAGAACAGAGGTCCAGCAGCAAAAGACCTGTTGGGCACACACAAGGACCCTGATGGACAGATGTGGAGGTAAGGGATGTAAACTCTGCCCTCCCAGAGTTTTACCAAAAGCTACTGCCAATTCTTGAACACATAATATATTTCTCTATTTACAACTGCCTATCTATGAGATTAAAGTCATGATTTTTTGCATTGCTCATGTGCTGACAACACTTTCACTCCCTATGTTCCTGTGATCCTACATCACCAACTTTGGATCTCTTTCCTTTATAAATCTTTGCTTCCACCATAAATCTGTTCTTATTGTGCCTACCTCAGTCCCAGTCTGGATGAGTAACAAGACACTCGTTGACCAACATAAAAGACGGTCCTAGAAGAGGTTAGTAGCAGGTGTTTCTGACACTTCTTGTAACGGCCTGAATATCCCACTCCTATTAAAGTGATAAGGATTAATTTATGTCTGGCTCAGTGGGACTGTGAAGTGCTAAAGCTAAACAGTCACATATTCCAGAATAACCTCCTGTTCTGCAAAACTTTCAACTTAGTCTTCAGTATGATTTTAGGGGATTACCTTCATAACACACTTATGTCCTTTGAAAGCCAGAAGAGCAGATGCTGCCTTCAGCCTTTCCATAGATGTTGAGTTTAAACTGAGCATTTTATGAAATAGCTGGTACCGTATTTGTGTCCAAGTTCAGACAGCAATCATTGCAGGGTGGTTTGATTGTCACTCTGGATAGCCTGTACCCTCCCTGGCCAAATAAACTTCCTTCTCTGGTCCTGAACTAGTCAAAAGAGAGAGAGAGAAAAAAATATCACCTTGAACAGTTCTTTGTAGAGCATCAGGTTATTGCCTGAGACAAATCCCAGGGAGCTTCCAAGGGCTCCAAGCAGGACACGGGGCTGCTGCCACTCAGCACCAGGTTATCCTCTGGAGGTGCTGATCAGGGAGGTAACAATGGCCAACCACAAGTACATGTGCTTCATGCTGATGCTGCCAAACCCCTTTAAACTGGATGGGAAATAGATCTCCACCAGTACTGCAGCAATTAGGTTTCCATTTGCTACTGGAAAATCCAAACTTGTAAAAAGAAATTGTGCAACCAGCCCAGACTTTCCACAAAATCACCTTTTCATTCAAATCCACCTGTATCTTCCAGATGAGAAGGCCTGAAAGCTTCCCACACAAACATCTCTTCTCTCCACTTTTATCATAGCCATTGATATAACATCGTCCATCAGTATTGCTCCTTTTTTTTACTGGAGCTGGAGGGAAGCTGTTCAAACAAAAGCTGTATAAAATGACTGGACCATAACTAGTGTCTAAAATAAACAGCTTTATGTCTCAATATTTGCTTCTCATCAATGTCCCTGAGGGCATCCTGCCTTCACAGGGTGCAACTCAAAGGAGTTTGCTGTTCTGGGGAATGATTCACACTTTGTCAACAATAAGCACATTCAGTTGAACTAAGCACTTTCGGTTACTACAGTATTTCTCAAAGTGTTTGGAAGAAGCCAAGATCCAGCAATTGCCAGAAGCATTGCTAGTATCTGAGATGGAAACGGCTGGTCAAAAACAGCTGTCCGCATAGCTGTCTGTCTCCAAATAAAAATTGGGAATGAACCTCCTTGTGAAGAATCAGGCCTGCAACCCTTGTGCTTCAAATTTCATTCGTATTTTACTGGGACCACTTAATAAAAAAGAAAAACAAACAAACATGAAATAAGATACAGATTATTATATGAAGACAGATTGTTGGAGGAATGACAAATATGCCCCCTTCTGTGTAAATACACAGAGAAATAATTAATCTTTTATTCATAGAATCATAGATTGGTTTGGGTTGGAAGAGACCTTTCAAAATCATCTAGGCCAACCCACCTGCCATGGGCAGGGGACACCTTCCACTAGACCAGGTTTCTCAAAGCCTTAACCAGCCTGACCTTGAACACTTCAAATGATGGGGTGTCCACAGCTTCTCTGAGCAACCTGTTCCAGTGTCTCACCACCCTCACAGGAAAAAACTTCCTCCTTATGTACAATCTCTTTCAGTTCAAAAATGTTGCCCCTTGTCACTACAGGCCCTGGTAAAAAGTCTTGGTAAGTGCCCTTTACATACTGAAAGACCACAACAAGGTCTCCCTGGAGCCTCCTCTTCTCCAGGCTGAACAACCTCAACTCTTTCGGCTTTTCTTCACAGGAGAGGTGCTCCAGCCCTCTGATCATTCTGGACCCTCTTCAATAGGTCCATGTCTTTCTTGTGCTGGGTACCCCAGACCTGGACACAGTGGTGGCAGGGGCCTCCAGGAGGGGTCTCACGACAGCACAGTAGAGGGCAAGAATCACCTGCTGGCCACGCTTCCTTTTATGCAGCCTAGGACACGATTCACTTTTTGGGCTGCAAGCACATATTACTGGCTCATGTCCCATTTTTCATTCACCAGTATCCCTAAGTTTTTCTCTGCTGGGCTGCTCTCAATCCATTCACTCCCTAGTCTGCACTGGTATTGGAGATTGCCCTGACCCAGGTGCAGGACCTTGCACTCAGCCTTGTTGATGTTCATGAGGTTTGCACAAGCCCACCTCTCAAGCCTGTCAAGGTCCCTCTGGATGGCATCCCTTCCATCTAGTAATTAACTGCACCACTCAGCTTAGTGTCTTCTGCAAACTTTCTGAGGGCATTCATATTACTGAAGGAGGAAAGCAACACATCGCTGGAGTTATTTTCCATATCCACTATTTCAAAAACATTTCTTCCCTAGCATAGTTGGTTCACTTTTCCTTATGCTGCGGTCCCTAACAGAGCTGCTGAACTGTAGTGAACAGGACTATTGCCCCAAACTTGAAATAAATGTCACCCACTATGTTCACCATTCCTGGAGTCAAGGAAGGGAGGGTCCCACTGCATGTTAGCAGACAGCATCCCCGCTAGCAGACCAGTGGAGACAGACAGGCTCTTCCAGACAGCTTTTAACCTCAAATGGTTATCTGGTCTTATGTGAATTGCTTTCAGGAGGAATAATTCCCTCAATGACAACAAGCAGCCTGGATCCTATATAACACCTAAAATTAACCTGAATAATCCCACCCGACCTCCTATTGCCTTTCTACTGTGATAAAACCTTTCAGAAGACATTTCATTTTGTTTATTTTAAATTTATTCCCCAGTAATGCAGCAGAAATATCTATCTGATAATAACTAGAAATGCTTTCTTCTGAGGATTTCAGAGATCTTGGTGAGGGCAAGCATAGACTCATTTTCAAAGACGGCAAAATCAAGGAACAGAAATGGTCCTACAGAGGCTAGGTTATAAGTCATGGCTTGCAGTTCCTATCTGCTTGCCCAAAAGGCAGGATTATTTGGGACATAGTTAAAGTATGTGAAAAAATGTGAGAAGTGAAAGCTAATTTTAGCTTTAGAAAGGATTATTTATTTTTGTCACAAGGAGTGCATTATAGCAAGTCTCCCTTTTATCGTCTATAATTCCCTGTCACCGACAAATCCCCAGTACAAACGAAAATCAGTGGGAGCAATGTGAGATGCTCTGCTAGGGGCAATACAGCCATTTGCTCTTGGTGAAGAGACCATCCCACAACATCTATGTCTTGGAGGAAACCACAATGCGCAGCAGACGTTTTGACCCCTTTGCATTTGGCAGGGGCACACCAAAGCCTAGCAGTTTTCCATCTGTGGAGTCCATTGTAGGGGACATGTCTTTTTCAGCCACTTCTACTAGGGCGGCATTTCTGACAATAAACCGTCATTTTAGCGTTAAACAAAGCCCTGAGCTACAGCTTGGAAGAGACACAGTTGATGAGAACAGGCTTCAGCCACAATTGATTTGCCTTGTATCACTACAGACCGTTAACTGCAGGAAATGGCAAGTAATTTCACTTAACGTAAATACCTATTTTTGCAGGCTAAATTAAATCAAATTATCTCCTATTTTTTAAGAGTATAGAATCCTAGAGTTGCTGCCAATCAGGCAGAGCATGCATGTCTCAGCCTTGGTCTGCATGTGCAGGTTGCATAATTGTTCTTCCCTTTTTTTTTTCTATGGCTCCAGCCTGCATAGCCAGAAACAAAAAAAATAAGGTATCAATTGTCACCAAAATGATTGTGTATTTCACAAAATCTATAAAATGCCCAGAAAAGACAGCTCATCTCCTCGGAAGGAAGCAAGAGCAAAGAGCTAGCTGAAAAAAATATACTTCCATTTTGACATTTGCAAAGGTACAGCTTAAAAAAAAGAAAACAATCCCAGGAAACAAGATTTCCAGAGTTATTTACATATAAATAAAATAGGAAATACAGATCAATATTGAAAAAGAAATTTAGGCCAGATGCTCAGCTGGCTGTCCCTCTTACTGTTTCTCCACTTACACCAGCTGGATCCAGCTCAGCCACCTGGCCAGCACTTCCACCAGACAACACGAGAGGAGAAAGACATAAATACCCCATTACAGTCACAATATGGGGCTTTTTTGAGTGTGATCTGTGGCCACAGATCTAGACCCTAGTGACAGATTTATCTTCCCTAACTTCAGACATCAAAAGGTGGTCTGCTACATCCCAGCCAGTCATCCCAGGTAATCCGTATCAAGTAGAGGTCAGAAATGCATCCAAATGAATCAGGCACCAGAGGGGTTCATTCCTCCCCATCAGCTGGGAGGGGAGTCTAGACACTTGAGACATCTACATTTGTCCAGATTAATCCCATCCCTGTGTGGCAAACCTGTGCAAGAGGGTGTAAAACCAAGAAAAATAAGATATATCAAACTTTCCTAATGAGACAGAGATTTCAAATACAGAGAGATTGTGTAGAGTGTTTTGAGGCAAGAAAAAAATGTTTTTGTAAAATCTTAGGGATTTAACTTGAGAAGCCCAAATGTAAGGGTTTCCCTGCCCTTGCACTGATCTCCACATGGAGCACAGTTCATCTTTTTATGAACATGATCAGTTTAGCTCTCCCTCAGGGCTCTACGCCAGTAACTTGATGTCAGCATTTCTCTGGGTCAGAGGAGGGGAGACAGCGATGTGAGTTCTTCCCTGGTCATGGTTGGAGTCAGCAGATCTCCCCACTCCAAAGTGAGATTATCCATCACCCTGTCCTGATGGACGAGTAAGTGACATTGCAAAGCCTGTCTGTGCCACTAGTGCTTTGGTTCTCAAATGCCACCTGCTGGTGCCTCTTCAAAGCCCTGTCGGGTCATTATGGGCATCCTTTGAGGATAAAAAGGGCTGAGTTGTGTCCTGTGAGTAGCAAGCTTTCTGCAGGAATGGAGATGCCTACAGGTTTGGTCCCCCTTGAATGTATTTATTTGATGGCTTGTAATAAAGAGTTCAAGGCAGAAGTAAACATTGGTACAAGTAACATAAAATATGACAGAAGGGGACGATGGGGAAAAGCTGCATCAGAAACAATTCAGCAAAAACTGCCCTGAGGTGTGCACAGCACGCATGCATTGCAGGCAGGACCCAAGGCTGCTGTTACACACAGGAATCATTGCATGTTTTCCAAATCCCATCCAAAGATCTCACCATTGTCATCTTTTCTATCCATGCAGTTCATTTTAGTCAGGTGAAGTTACTGAGTGATACCATCAGCAGCTTCAGGAGCAAGACCTGAGTGCCAGCCTACTGGAACTTTTACAGTAGCTCCGTAACAAACATTAAAAAGGCAATAAAATGTAAAAAAAAATAGCAATAAAGGAGCAACAAAGAGTAAGGAAGAAGAGGAATTACTTGATTCGAAAGGCAGTAGTTTCACCAGTGGCAGGGGATGTCCCAGTGTTTCACTGCCATTGTATGTGCAGCAAGCTGCTGGTTGTCACAGCAGATCACAGGTGATTTCCTACATTCCCCAGGGGAAAGGGAACTGGAAGAGAGCCCCTTCTCCCAGGGCAGCTTTCTCCATCTGCAAGAGAGGGAAAGCAGGACCTTGCTGCCCTGGACTTCCTGGGTTGTCTGCTGGAGGCACAGGCTTGCTTTCCAGTGCCTGTGCATCACCCTGGCCCATGAAGATGCCAGGGAAAAAAGGATTCAAGGCATATAACAAGGAAAGAAGAAGAAGGCTGTATTCTGTGCATCCTTGAGGCAAAAAGTGTTCTGGAAGTACCTGCTCAAAATACTTCAGAGTACCATTGATTTTTTGGTTTGTTTGTTTCTTGGTGGAGAGCACTTTCTGGGCCTCATTAGCCACTTTAGGTGCAAAACCAGCAGCAGGAGGTTTCCTGCTACGTTCACAGGCTTAACACCAGGAGATACTTCTACACAGACAGGCCATACAACCCTCAAGCTGGACTTTGCCTTTCCCAGCAAGCAAAACTCACAAATGCTACGAATTAAGAGCATCTTGAGCAATGGCCCAGTACTTGGAGATCTAACTCCAAACTCTCAAGTGGACTTTGCCTTTCCCAGCAAGCAAAACTTGCATCCACAGCTCACAAACGCTGTGAATTAAGAGCATCTTGAGCAATGGTCCAGTACTCGGAGCTCTAACTCTGAACTTTTTCATGTTCCAGGACCTTTACACATGGGAGCTGGGGATGTGTTGGCTTGAGCCAAACCACAGGTGCTGAGCCCATCCAAATCCCATGTTTGGTTGTAGCCAACCAAGTCAGGAGAGGTCAACCTGTGACACTGAGCAATGGAGCCCCGTGACACCAAATGCCATCATGACCCAGCTACACAAACCCACCCAGAGCCCTGGCAGATGTTCGCCGTGACACCAAATGCCATCATGACCCAGCCACACAAACCCACCCAGAGCCCCGGCAGATGTTCATTTCATGCTCACATGCAAGGACTGAATTATGCCATCAGGCACAGGACTGACAAGAGCAACATGCTACCCATGGAGCCTGTGAGGGGATTCTCCCCCTGCCTTCCCTCAGCAGTGATACAGGTGATAACCCATAGCCTAGGGCAGGATAAGGAGGGATTACAGTTCCCTGAGTGCTTACAGAGAAACCCAAACCCTCCTCCAAAGCAGCGTCAGCACAGTCAGACACTTCTTGCAGCCACCCAGAACTTGCGAAGAAATGGCCCCACTCCTTCCTTGCTGCCTGTTGTCTGGTTTTTCTGACAAACTCCCCATGCCTGCCCCAGACTAAAGCTGCCTTGCTATGTGGGTTTCCTTCCAGTGCTGCACACAACACAGCTGTGTGCCGGCAGCCTCAGAGTGTTAAGGGGTGGCAAAGAGACAAGCGGGAAAAACTGGGCTTTGTTTTCAAACGCAGTGATTTTTGGTCTCTTTTATAATAATTCTGCTTTTTTTTTTTAAGTCAGTCATTTACACCTTAACAACTAGCTGAAGTAGCATAATTTATTTTTAGTGGATCCTGCTGTCAGGTATGCTGATGTAAACGCTGACTCAATTACTTATTTCTCAAGAGCTATCCCAGAAATGCATCTGAGATAGAATCAATAAGTAGAATGTCAGCTTTCATATTACCCGTATGTCCTTACTGCCCATAGGAACTAGATTCACTTCTGAAGTTACAACAGGGGCACACTAAAGAAATGCCCGTGAGCTGAACGAAATATCAAACACTTCAGCATCCTCAGAGTAAAAATCTATTGATGTTAGAATGAGCAACCTAAGCAAAGGACCCACAAGAAATCGGTATTAATATTTTTTAGATTGGGTTTGTGTCATTGTGCTATTCCACATTTTCCTGTGAATGATTCAAATTCCCAGGAGCTTGAGCACTGCTTGTTTACAATGCTTTGCTTTGTTGCAGCTAGGGTTTCCTAAAAATCAACTACATCAACTGAAATGAGATTTATCTAATCCATGAAAAACAAACCATTACCACTTTCCAAAGCTAATAAATTGTTTAGAGTAAATTTTAAAAACCCTGAACCTGGGGACTCTCTGGTGCAGAGACTAATCCAACACCACAGGCATCTGACAGAGATTTCTGTTGTCTGCAGGATTGGACCCACAGAACAGTAAATGACTCGGGTTCCAGAACCATGTAGTTCTCTCAGCAGAACAAATCCGTTCCAACAGAAGGAACAGAAAAGTTGATCTAAATCTCACTAGAGCTAATGCCATACTAGTTTTTGGTATATTTTCTTAGACTGTTTCAATGAAGGAAGCAAATTATTGAAACAAAACATGGTTTTCTTGTCACACACAAAACCTTGTGCAGTTGTCCCAGCATTTAGGGCAGACACAAATTAAAATTTGTCACTACATTAAATTTGTTTAACTACCACTATTTATTTACCATTTATAGAAATTAATTTATGGTAAATTCTCAGGCCAATCCTCTAAGCACTTTGGCCAAGCTTTGGTCTCAGTTCCACATCTCTGAGTCTG
This sequence comes from Pterocles gutturalis, assembly GCF_000699245.1. Lineage (NCBI taxonomy): Eukaryota > Metazoa > Chordata > Aves > Pterocliformes > Pteroclidae > Pterocles > Pterocles gutturalis. The sequence continues at coordinate 7,915 of NW_010118239.1, read as the reverse complement.
TAGAGATGCTACAAAATCCATGAAAAAGTTCTGGGTTTGGTCAGGGCCAGGGCCAGAGCAAAATTTGTTTGAGAGTATCACATTCAGCTCTACTGCAAAAGAAAGTAGAAACAAGACAATACACTTCAAGCAGGATATCCTATTTAAATAATCTTCCTGTAGAGAGAAATACAGAAACATACAAATAAACATGGTTATATGCATATATATACACTCATAGGCACAAACACCCATAGGTTCCTCTGTTCTCTTTCAGCAAAAAGCCAGTATCATTTCCTTATGAAAAACAGCTAATCCTCAGCCCATTAATTGGATTGATTTCAGGAAAATAAGATTATTTCCAGCTGCTACACCTGAGCATTAAAAGATTTAAGTGTCAAATTTTGCCCTTAGATGCATCCTGTTGAAGTCAAAAGAAGTTCTCACGGGGTAAAGTGAAGCAAACCCAAACATTCTATCACTCCATCTACCTAAGAAACATGGCACGCTGCTTCTACATACTTCTTCAAGGCAGAATCGCAAAACTTCTGGGAGAGACACCAGTTATGTCAGACCAATTGATGTGTCCACAGAAACCACCCTCGTACATTTGAGCCCCAAAGCCCCAGACCAGGTCACTCCAGCTGATTCCTGTTCTCGGACCTGCACTGCTGGGTTGATGGTTCCCAAGTGGGAACCAGGGTAATCCTGAAGACCCACACTTCTAGAAAACAGCGGACAGGAAAAGAAAACCCTAAAGACTCAAGAAAGTATGCTTGCCAGAGACATTCATCTCCTCCCATTTGCAGTTCAGTAAAATTAATGATATTTCCTTTAAAAACTTTTAAAGTATAAAAATAATAAATACAACATTTGCTGACATAAATGAAAACCTCATGCAAGCACCTCAATGTTAAAATTCTAAGTCTTTAAGTATTTCTAAACCTCATTTTTCTCTCTGCAGAGTGTTTTATATTTTCAACGCAAAAGCAAACAAACAAAAAAAGATAAATAGAAGAGACTTTACTTTGGCTTTTTTCCCTCCATCTCCTATGCTTTTGTGTTGTCCAGTGTCAAAACGGCCTTCAGGAACTCATCCAGCACCTCAAGACACACCACTCGTCTTCGCTTGGCTGCTGCAGGGATTCTGTCTGTGTTCATGATTAACCCACCAAGATATCCGCCACAGCAGGGTGAGGCTGTTTAAACACTTAATTATATTCATGACTCTTATTCGAGATAAGGTTTCCCAAAGCGCTGAAGTGTACCGGTGTAGTTAGCTGCTCTGTGGTTTTGGCTCATGGTGCTCTTCTACAGAGACATTTTTCCTGCTCCTGCCGTGAGTGGGTCTCTCCCCACTGCTGCAGTCAGGTGGAACCAGCTTATGACTCAGCCAGCATTTTGGCTGTATAAAATATAAACTACATAAACTATGAAACAGCTCCAGAAACACAATAGCCTGATGTTCTGGGTGCAACAACGCCAAAATGGGGTATGCATTTCCTTTCACAGGGCTTCACGCAGTTCAGGTGTTTGCTGCACTAATACAATCTCTACTCCTTCTCCACCCTCTCTCCAGACTTGCCAGTCCAGACTACTCTCCCCAGCGTATAAATATCCCAGTGAGAACAATGGGAGTTTGGCTGAGATACTAGAGGCTGGTGGAGTGGACAGGCACAAGAAAAAGCTCGGGACTTTAGTTCCCTCCAAGGTTCAGAGATATTGCTCCCTGTATGTTCTGCACGTCCCAAAAAAAAATTTTCTTGATGAGGACAGTCCAGCATTGGAACAAGCTGCTCAGTGAGGCTGTACAGTCTCTGTCGTTGCAGGTTTTCCTATACCTGGTGGACAAAGCCCTGAGCAACCTGGCCTGCGCCCACGGCTGGCCCTGCTTGGGGCAGGAGGTTGGACTGGAGACCGCCTGAGGAACTTTTCAGCCTCATTTCTCCTGCGCTCCTCTCCTGTGGTCTTACATCCTGACACTGGCAATGGTGTGTGCAGGTATATCAGCATTTACAGCATGGGCTGAGGATGAAATCTGCTCCCTGTAGCGATGCTGATGTTACTGTGACTGCACAAGTCACACATCCTCTCTGAACTACAGTTTATGCAGCTGCAATATGGGGATGATTCCAGTTCCTTATTTCCCCCGGGGCACTTGCAGGCAGAGTGTAACATTTTCAAATTATTCATACAGCAAATGATGGTCTACGGTGTCATGCAGAGTGTAACATTTTCAAATTATTCATATAGCAAATGATGATCTACGGTGTCACGGTAATACAGCAAATGCAACATTTCCGTTAGTCCTTGGAGCAATACAAATGTAAACTTTGGGACAAAGCACAGGCATAGTTTAGGCAATGTCTTGCTTAACCTAATTAAACTAACCAAACATCAACCTGCTGACCAAATTCAGAGGGTGTTAATGACCTGATCATTTCATCTCTCATGCAAAAAAATATATACATGCTTCACTGTGCTGCACAGTTCTGCAAAAGTAAACCTGTTTCCTGTGTTAAAAAATGCCATTCACACAAGAGGATCGCTTCACTGTGCTGCACAGTTCTGCAAAAGCAAACCTGTTTCCTGTGTTAAAAAATGCCGTTCACACAAGAGGATAAATAAGCTGCTGCATTTAATACAATTAGCACAAAAAGAGGAGACCTGCCTGACTGCAGTACATGGCATATGAAGTACTACTCAGTTCAGTAGCTTTGCAATTCATGTTCAATTGTTGCTGAAGAGTTGTGTTGAGGAGCAAACGGGGAATTAAAGAAAAGCCTGACCTCTTGGCAAGGGTAATGTCTTAGATCACGAAGGTTAATTTGGGGCCTGACCTCTTGGCAAGGGTAATGTCTTAAATCACGAAGATTAATTTGGCTCTTTCCAAGCAGAAACTGCTCTCCACCTTGGTTAAAAGCAGGTTGTGTCAGAGGAACACAATAAAGAGCACCAGTATTTGTTAGGACTTTTTTAATTTTATTTTTTAGGGTTCATGGCTGGTTTAGCACTTGGCTAGTCAGCAAAGGTGTTCTAAGTGCGAAGGAAAACGATGGCTGGTTTAGCACTTGGCTAGTCAGCACAAGTGTTCTAAGTGCTAAGGAAAACACAGAGGGACACATTCATACCACTGCTGGGTTTCACACAGTAATCTGAGATAATGTAACCGCTCTCTGCTATTGAGAAAGGATGGGGGCATCACTCCCCCTTACCAATCCCCTCTTCTCCTCTCAGCCATGTTCCTGGTGCTGACACCAACTGTAGCAACACTGCTCTGAGCCAGTTTAACTCACTAATCTACCAGAAGCAAGTGGAAAATTTGGAACTGTCTTGCAGGAGGAACCAGGGAGCCTGGAGTCAGGAGGAAAGGTGGGAGAGCCACCGTGCAGCAGGAGGAAGGACAGGAGGGAAGGTGGAGCCACCAGGTTGGCTCAGATGCTGATGAAACCACAATCCAAAGTACTTGTTCTAGATTCACAGCTTCCCTGTGAGGCCTACGAAGGTACCAGGAAAGTTGTTTCTTCCTTCACCCAAAGATGAGATTATCCTGACAAAGTTCTAGCATCTGTCTGAGGCAGGACTCTACATACGGCTAGGTGGGCACTCAACAGGACAACCGGACCCAGGTTCAGAAATAAGGATGCAAAGGGAGAAATTCTGCCTCAACAGAGGCAATCAGTGCCATCTGTGATGCTTAAGGACATTCCGCTTGGTCTCCCTTCACTGCCTCAGAAATATGTGGGTTTCCTGTGGATCCTGTGCTATACCTGTCAGCCCTTGTGGGTGGCTGAGATGCCTGGTATCTCTGATGGCACTAGATGCCTGTGCTTATGCAGTTCCCACTTTGCATGTGATACAGCAGATTAGGGAGATTGAGCATGCCACACTAATTTTCAGTAGGTAATGCTGCAGGGCTGAGTTCTGAAAACTGATTCAAACACAACAGAAGATGGAAACTCGATTTTTTTTGGAAAGTCATTCCAAGCTATTCTTAGTCAGTCAAGCTCACAAATTTAAGGGGTATTGCCTTTCACAATGCTGGTCTCTTTCACTTCATAATTCTTTGGGCCATTTTTCTGGAGCACAGTTAGCTCAGTGGATATTATAGCCACCACTGACTGTTATGTTACAGAACTGATGGAGTTTCCTTCACATTTAGGATACTGATTCATCTTAAGGAGGGAGAACCATCTCACATGGTGCCAGACATCCATCAGGGTCCAGCTGCCCTTGATTCACTGCTCCATGGCACTTCCTAATGTCCCTGTCCAGAGGAGGCCAGTGGAGTTGTGCCTCACTGCCCTGCATGGACTAGAAAGGGGATTTCTGAGATGAAGTGACATTAATCTCACCCTAGGTATTTTTATTTCTCTATTTCCCTGGAAGAAGCCAGGAAGACACCACTGAAGGCTTTACTGCAGAGGGGACCCACAGGAGTCAATCTGAATTAACTTTTAAAGTGGACAGATTCAACTGCATTAATCTCTGTGTAGCGATACATGTTCAGAATTAGCATGACAGTAATTTGATTTGGTTTGCTTGAATTTGGAAGTGAAATAAATGAAAGTGGAATGAGGGACACTTCAGTGCCCTGGAGGAGGTCACACAAGAGTTCAAGGAGGTCTGCCTGATCTGCTTGAACTCCCTGGGGGCAGAGGAGCCTGCAAAATACTAACTGCGAGCTGAAAAGCAGTGACTGCCATGATGGCCTGTTGTCTGCAGGGTGGAAAGGAAGGGGTAAAGTGTGTCGATACCAGGCTTTCACTCTGCTGATATCTTAGGGTTAGTACATACTCATAGAAACAGCAGGGTATTTTTATAGTATAAATAGAATTTTATAGTATAAATAGTCAATAATTATTGACTCTATTGGAAATCCGCAGTGGGGCTCCTGCTGCCCTCCAACAGTGGGATTTGGTTTGGTATCAACTGACACTAATAACTCAAGAGCAACACGATAATTTTTTTCAAAACAGCCGCTTGATGATTAAACGTGGAAAACATTGCGTTTTTCTATAGGCGGAAAAAAAATGCAGAAGACAGTCTGTCCAAACCCACCTCAAGAGATGCAATGCTGATCGCAGAAAGCTCTCTGGCTGAGGGATTACATTACATGAGCCCAGGTGCTTTCCTGCTTCCCGGGTAGGTGGCTTCTAGAAACCGCTGTGACTCATAAGTGTTTACCCACTAATATTTCCTCAACCCCTGACAAGGTGAGGTGATTAGACAGTTTAAATGGGTGTGGCCAAAGGCTGTGGCCAGCTTCATTGTATGGTTATCATTATTAGTTTGAACGGTGCCATTATGCTTGCAAGGGAGGGTTTGAATAACGTGATGTAGGTCGTTGAAATGCCGAGGAGAAGCACGGTCCGGGTAAAGGACATTGGTAGACAGAAATGGGAAAACAGGCAATGAGGAAAAGGGCTTCGCCCGGGCAGATGCAGAGCTGGCAGGGGTTCTCCTACACTGCAGAAGGAAAGCGGAAAGACAGAAAAATGGAGCAGGTTATTTTGAAAATTCACTTGGGAATTTCATTAAAAGGATATTTTATTTATGCAGTGGTAAGTATGTCTAAGAGTCTCTTTTGTGGATGAAGCATCCATCATTTGTTCGTTTTGTGACAAGTACTATGCCACTCTACACACCTGATTTAAATATTCTGTGTAGTCTAATATCCTGGGCAGTCTCCCCAAAAGACGACAGCAGAAACTGGCAGGGGAGAGAGTAGAGTGACTAAGGTGACCAAGGGCATGTCAGACAGGTTACAGCTACAAAAACTAGGACAATCGTGCTTGGAAAAGACAGATGAGTGGGTTACATTAGGGCCTCTAAAATAATTAGTGTAACGGCAAAGATGAGCAGGAAACACTTGTTCACAGTTTCTCCCTGTAGAAGCATTTTGCATAAGATAGAAAACTCCAGTGCTGCAGATGAAGCAGTTCAGCTGTTGCTACTTAGCACAGGACTGTGTTATGATATACCAGAATGAATTCAGGGTAAAACTACTTCATCCAGAGCACAGAGTAAAGGTTCTCAAAAACAGTAGGCTTTCTTAAGCATGTTCTTTTAAATTCATAATTAATAGATCATCATCTTTGACTTCTCTTAGTTAAGACTTCCCAGAGAAAGTCATTGGCTTTTTCATTAATAAATTTACTCCTGAAAAGATGGTTATTGATATAAAAGAATTGGAAAAGACATCATGTACAGCTACTATAAAAACATTTTCTATGCACTGAGATGGAAGAAGAATTCTCAAGTAAATTAAATACAACCTGCTATAAAATTTTGATAGCCCTTCTCTCTCTGCTTTCTGAACAGGAAACCCCTGAGGCACACAGATAACATCTTATGCTGCCTACCTGAAGCTGGTGTGGAGTCTGGAGAATCCCAATGAGGCTGCAGCCCATCTCTGCCCTGCCATAGCCTGGACAAAGCGTAAGCCTGGGCCACTCTCTCCAGGAGAAGTTTGTGCCAGAAGTCACTCAGGCATGAGGTGCTTTGTCTGAATCAGCAGAGATAGATAGCAGCAGCTATGGCAAGAGGAATATCCGCTGGGAAATGCTGGCAGGGCACACTCCTGGGATACACTGCTAAGGGGGCTGAGCCCCTCAAGAGTCGTATTTTCTTGGTCTGTAGCAGCTGAATTGGGACAGGACAGAAGGAAAAGCAAAGCACTTCACCCCAGCACCTGTAACAACCACAGCTCCCCAGTGCCACCTGCTCCACAGCTTGCCTAAACCTGATGCCCAAACCTTGCCTAAAACAAACATTTTTTGTTTGACGCTGTCTTTTGGTGCAATTTGCTGGCCTGGAGTCCTTGTGTTGGAAGAGGTAGTGAACATGATGTTCACCCCCCTCCCCAGGCCATTCTGGGTTTTATAGACCTCTACCATGCCCTCCCTCATTTATTTTCATCTTCAGAAACTCACAGAATTCTGTTGTTCTCAACTGCTTTCCATCCTTTTGGATCATCAAAGCTATCTTCTCTGAACCTTTCTTGCTCCTATAGCCTTTCTGACGGGGAAAAGCTTCAACTTCTGCCACCACAAGGGTTTTAGGAGGGGCCACAATCCTTCACTAGCACCAGCGCAGCCTGACCAGAAGCAAAGACATCTCCTACATTTCCAAATGCAGAGCAAAGAGAGAACCAGGCCTCTGCCACACGACCGCAGGACGTGAGTCGCAGCTGGTGTGGAAGAAGACCACAGTCAGAGAGACCACTGCAGTGCTCAGCCCCACTCTCCAGCACCCACAGCAGCATCTGTCCCAAGTCCCACAGCAGCCACATGGGCACTGGGATGCTTGGCTCCTCTATCCATGGGCAGCTGTGTGTGAGAGCAGGGGATGTACCTGTGGACACCGCAGCACCTTACCCATCTCAGCAGCGTGAAGCCATCTTATCCACCGCAGCAAGCTCAGCATCACTTCCAGCATGAGTTACAACAGGGTCAAGGAGAAGGGCTGTACCACTGTGAGATCTATGGGCTGGAGCACATGGGGCTGCTGATTGCAGTGGGACCACGGGTGCTGAGCGCCTTGCAGGCCTGGATGCTGAGCAGCCATGGACATGGGTGCTATGTAGTCAGGGTGCTGCTTTAGGCACATTTCTGACTCCCTGACATGACAGCCTTAAATGTTCTGGTTTTTTACCCCGTGACTTACTGTGCTTAAGGACCAGGAAAAAAAAAAGGCGAAGAGCTGTCATGTCTGTAGCCCATGCTGTAATCCCTACAACACTGGTATCTTCTCTCTCTCAAACCCACCCACTGCATGATTGCATTTACAACAGGAATATTCATAAGTCTGCTGAAAGCACACACCATATTAGCTTCCAGAATACTTTGGTTTTGCAGACACAGAGGCTCTCTTTCATTTCACTTCACTTATCAGCTTACCTCCATCTGTTGTGGGTTAAAGTTAACTTAAAGTT
>NW_010118238.1:0-5527 GCF_000699245.1 Pterocles gutturalis | reverse complement strand
CTGATACAATGAAAATCTCACCACCACGAGCTTCACAAAAGAGACCCCTCTCCCGGCTAGCTTCCCCTTATATCCCGGGCATGACGTCAGCATGGTATCGAATATCCGGCTATGCCCAACTCCCAGCTTCTGCGAAGAATTAACCCTATCCCAGCTGGACCCAGGACAGAGTGGGTCCAGAGGAGGGCCACAAAGATGATCAGAGGACTGGAATACCTCCCCTATGAGGACAGGCTGAGAGAGCTTGGGTTTTTCAACCTGGAGTAGAGAAGGCTCTGGGGGGACCTTTTAGTGGCCTTACAGAACCTGAAGGGGGCCTACAAGAAAGCTGGGGAAGGACTTTTTACAAGGGTATGCAATGACAGGACGGGGGGTAATGGATGTAAACTGTAAGAGAACAGATTTAGACTAGATATTAGAAATAAATTCTGTATTGTGAGGGTGGTGAGACACCGGAACAGGGAAGTAGTGGATGGCCTGGAAGTGTTCAAAGCCAGGTTGGATGAGGCTTTGAGCAGCCTCGTCTAGTGGAAGGGGTCCCTACCCATAGCAGGGGGTTGGAACTAGTTGGTCTTCGAGGTCTCATCCAACCCAAACCATTCTATGATTCTATGCAGTCTTAATGGAGAAGCAACTCATCAACTTCTAGTACAGCTGTATTAATCAAGCAGGGTGTGAATTACAGTTCAATGGAAGGGTGAAGCACAGGCAACTTCCCCAGAAAAGTTTCTGACTCTACCTCTCTGGGATTGGTTAATGAGGAAGTTCTACAAAACAAAGGCTGTAGGCTGAGTTTCATCTCTCTCTGCTTAGTATTTTTGCTGGGGTTAAAGCAAACTGACTTCTGCTACTAGAGGCTTGTAGTACAAATTCTTCTTGATGTAAGTGCTTATAAGCATTCTAACAGAATATAATCCAAAGGTAGTGCTCTTTCCATTTTCAAAACATACTTTAAAAAAAATTGTTGCTGAGTGTTCTTTTTATCTGTAGGCTTCTTATTTGAAACACTTCATCCAGGAGATGGTATACACTGACCTAAAGTTTCGAGCATGAATTCAGGTTTATGGCTTCTGTCATGGAGGTGCCTGCATTTAGCATGAGGCCATAAGCTCACTGGTGGGAAAGGAGGGTAATTACTCCTTTTATGTATCTTTTATCTTTCCCTTGTTTCTCTAATGCCTTAAGAAGGGCTGTAAAGTTTGGATCTGCAGGCAGGCAAGTGTGGCACGTCTGTCCTTTGAAAAGAGGAGAGTAATGAGTTATAACCTCTCATTTTGGGAGTACTTGTGCTTTTCAACACTGACGACTGACTTTTAGGTGTGATTCAGCTGTTCACAACTGTTTCTAAGGTGAGGTGGTGACATCAGTCCTGTTAAATGTTTAATACTTGCCAGCTGCCTCTCCTAGCTGAATAGCACCTTCTCTCCTTGTGTTTTGTGTCCATCTCTGTGCACCTGTACCTTCTAGACATGATATAAAGTGACAACTGATACCAAATGATATTGACAGGCCTTTATTGAACTTAATTACCCTTCAGAGACTGGCATGAATCAATCTTCATAAAATTCATCCGTCACTTGGTGATATTTCAGCTTTAGTATGGAGTAGATGGAAGGAAACTCCTCTTGGGAAGGAGGAAATCCTTCATTTTACCAGTAACCCTTTATTTTCTTTAAAATTATTGATGGATTTTGTTGAAGTGAAAATTTTCATAAATATCTGTCAGTTAACATAGTGAAATAAAGATGGGAAAACTCATCAGTGACATCTATTTTGGCTCTATTCTGTAGTGTAGTAAGCACCCTGAACTCCCATTAAAATTAGTTCATTCCCTGAAAATGCACTCACCACCACGGGAAATTAAGTTCTTTGCTGGTATAAAGTTCTATGTGTAGTGATGTATTAAATATCTTATACTGCTTTGGGTGGGCTTTTTATTGGTTTGAGTTTTTTTCTACTGGTTACACAACGCTATGAAAATATACTTTGTTTATGGTAACTGTAATTATCATGTGAATCTGGAAAACTGCAAGTAATGAGCTTTACAGAAAAAAAAAAATGGGTTAACATTCACTATGTTAATGAGAAAGGAAGCATTTTTCAGAGGTGTCTGATTTGCAATGTTCCTCATGAACTCAACCAAAAATCTTCCTGTAGGTTAGGGAAAATAGTAGAGATATCAGCTGTTGGCAGTATAACGTCTTTTAGCTAGATATCTTTCACATTCCTTACTGTAAACCAGTGTTTCTCAAGCTAAGGATGTTTATTGAAGGCAGATTCCTATTTTTCCTCTTAGTTTAATGTAGCATGTGTTTTCACCATCCAGAATGGTGGCATTTGTCAGAGCCTTCTCTCCTTGCCTTTATCCCGCCAGCCCCCTTTCTGTGGTGGAGGAGTTAAACCACTGGTTCTCAAAAGTGATGGGAGGCAGGAGTAAGAACAAAATTAAAGGTAATTGGCTTAAGTTAATTTGCTTCACTTTTCTGACACTAGAATAGTGGAAAAATTATACAGTCTGATCATTTATGGAGTGGTCACTCCTTTTCACTTCTGAAATTTCAGTTGCCTTGCAGCGTTTACAAACTGTGTTGCATACAAAGTGGATAGAGTGGGCTCAAAACTCCTTCTAAGACTTCAAAGAGTGGTCAGGGAAGATATAAGCAGTTTCAATGGTCTATGAGTGAAGGATGAATCTCAGATGTGAGTATAGGCCTAACGATTTCCTTCTCATCAGCTGAATAAATAAGCAGCCAGTAGCAGCATATCTATCTGTCTGTCCCATGCCAGTGTGTAGTCATCCTCACAATAAAAGTGTTTCCTGATGTTCAGACAGCATCTGAACATGTATTTCAGTTTGTGCCCACTATCTCTTGTCCTGGCTTAAGACTTAAAGAGCCTGGCTCCATCTTCTTTACATGCTTCCTTTGCGTTATTTCTATACATTGATAAGACTTTACCCCCTGAGGCTTCTTTCTCTACTATGTCCATATCTTTCTTGTACTGGAGACCGCAGAAGTGGACGCAGTACTCCAGGTGGACTGGAGTGGCACTTTGTGGCAATGAGTGTGGCAATGCCTTTGTTGGCTAATGTTAAATTTGTTGACACCCAGGTCCTTTTCTGCCAACCTGCTCTCCAGGTGCAGGACTTTGCTTCCTTGCTGAACTTCATGAGCTTCCTGTCAGCCCACTTCTGCAGCCTGTCAAGGTCCTTTGAATGGCAGCACAACCCTCTGGTGTATCAGTGTTTTGACAATTGATGGGGTTGGCACAAAAGACACAGGCACCAAATTAGAGGAGTAAGCTTATTTTTACTTATGTTTTAAGTGATAAAATAATGAGGAAAATTAATACAGAGAAAATAAAGCAAGATAAGGTAAAGCAGCAAAACAATAAGTGAACTACTATAGCAAGCATAACATAAGGTAAAGCACCTAATCATTACTATATAGAGTTAGCGATAGTGATTAAGAAAGATACATCACTAATTGCCCTATTAATACATTACTACTATCCAGATCAGCAGTCGCTGGGGAGCCCATTTACAGTGAGGATCTGGAGAGTCCCCCCCAGCAACTGGGAAATCTCTATACAGTGTGTCCACCGTATAGATGAGGCTTCCAAATTTCACTGCAAACATTCCCCGCTTTTGTACAGCTGAATAAACAACTTTATGTCTTAAGCTGCAAAAAACATCTGTTACAGTATTTTTTTGCTTATTAACTTTTTCCTGCTTTTGTCCAGAACCTGAAAAAAAGTTAAGAAGTAAAGGCATCTGGTTATCTTTGATTATGTGTCTCTAAACAAAGCTGTCACCACCCTGTTACATTCTGTCACATAGAGGTCTGTCAGTTTGAGATAGGTATATGTCTTTTTGGCGAGTGGGGCTACTGTTACACAACTATTATTTTACAGCAAGCGTTACAGCAGTGCTCTATAAGCGTTACAACAAAAGCTTTTATAAATTGGCATAAATTCATAAGGTTATACATTGGATATGTGATCAATATTATGCATATTAGGTATATTGTTAGGCTGTGAAGTTCACCTAGAGGTCAACTTTGGTTCAGGGACTCTCTGCTCCGGCCCTAGTATTTCAATCAGCCACTTCTCTTAGTTTTGTGTCATCAGCAAAGCTGCTGAGAGTGTACACTCTGTACCATCATTCAGATAATTAACAAAGATGTTGAACAGGATTGGTTCCAATATTGAACCCCGGGGTACAATTTACTGGCCTTCAACTAAACTTTGTACCACTGATCACTGTACCCTGCATGTGGCTGTTCACCTAGTTTTCACCTCCTTCAGAAACTTATGAGAGCCTTGTCATTGATGTCAAAATAAGCAAAACAATGTTCCAAGCTTATGGCATAGTCTCTGAGGAAAAGATAATGACACCATGAAGTGACAGAGAGCTGGAAGAGACAGTGAGCTATGCAGGGGGATGAGAAAGGAAAATGTGCAATGGAAACAGAAGTTAACTTGGTACTGGATGTTTTAAGCCCTGGATACTGTTTATAACACCCTGACCCTGCTATCAACATGCCTCCTCAGTTTATTTTAGTAAAATGGTTAGCAAAAGATTTTAATTTGTCCAATCCCAGGGGTAATAAAACCAGAGAGAATGTTTAGCTCTTCTTAAGGCTGAATATTAAAATCAATTTATATAAATGAAGAGGGTGTTTTCTGAGGCCTCTTCTTTTTCTTGAAGAAGAGAAATTGGCTTAGTTTGATGATTCAGTTCAGCAAAGATACCAAACCCATGATGCAACCTAAATAAGATACATTAATGTGGTGACTTATGAATACAGTAGATATTGATCTAATCCTGAACATCCAACATCACTTCAGAGTAGGACTTAATAAATTTCCAGTTTAAATGTATTTTAAGTTCTCTACTTATCCTTAAAGTTACCTATCTCAGCAACATTTTAAAAAGCTAACCAAACCATTTTTGGATTTATCATATTATGCCCAAAGTTAGAGTATGTTTGTGTGGGTGGGAAAAGGTATTGTGTGTCAGGAAAACAAAACCCTATTAAAAAAAAATCGCTGGTAATGTGAAGGACACCATTTATTTTCAAAAGATATATACCTCCTCTCTTATTAGTTGCTAAATTTATCCAGTGAAGTGTGATTTTGGGTCATCTTTGAAGTAATTTGTGATATGCCTAGAGACAGCATCAAGAATAAGTTGTTCCATCACCTTTCCAGGGATGGAAGTGAGGCTGACCGGTCTATAGTTACCCGGGTCCTCCTTCTTGCCCTTTTTGAAGACTGGTGTGATATTTGCTTTCCTCCAGTCCTCAGGCACCTCCCCCGTTTCCCACGACTTGCCAAAGATGATGGAGAGTGGTCTAGCAATGACTTCCACCATCTCCCTCAGCACCCTCGGATGCATCCCATCAGGACCCATGGATTTATGGGTGTCCAGATTACTTAACCGGTCCTTAACCCAGTCTTCATCTACCAGAGCAAACTCCTCCTTTGTCCTGACTTCCTCTGGGGCTTCAGGGGTACGGGGCTCCTC
>NW_010118237.1:81957-93561 GCF_000699245.1 Pterocles gutturalis | reverse complement strand
AGATTCCAGGAGGATTTGCTCCACGATCTCGCCAGGCACAGAGGCGAGACTGACCGGCCTGTAGTCTTCCTTATTTCCTTTTTTAAAAATGGGGGTTATGTTTGCCCTTTTCCCAGTCTGCAGGAACTTCACCAGAGTGCCATGCCTTCTCAATTATGATGGATAGTGGTTTGGCAACTTCATCCGGCCCTTCTCTCAGGACCCATGGGTGTATCTCATCAGGTCCCATGGACTTGTGCATCTTCAGGTTCTTTAGATGGTCTCGAACCTGATCTTCTCCAGCTGGCAGTTCTTCCTTCTCCCAGTCACTGCCTTTGCCTTTTGCCTTCAGATCCTGCCACTGAAGACTGAGGTAAAGAACTCATTAAGTACCTCAGCCTTCTCAATATCTTGGGTCACCAGGTCTCCCGCTTTCTTCTGGAGGTGGCTCACATTTTCCCTAGTCCCCCTTTTATTGCTGACATACCCACAGAAGTTTTTCATGTTACCCTTAACATCCTTGGCCATATTTAATTCGTGTAGAATCACTTAAGTTCTTAGGCACCATACTGAAAACTGTACTCTTCCATCAAAATGAAGCCTATTTCAAGTGAGATGAAAGCAAATGCAACACTGAAAACTAACAACCTATCTACACTTGCTTTATGGTGAAGAGGCACAAATACTTTTTTATAAAGAGTAAAGGAATGCAGTGGCATGCTTGAAGTAAATTACATCATTGATAATTTATTCCTTAATAGTTTTTTTTCTGTTAATGAGTACATTCATAATAAACAAATCCAGTAACTTATGTTCAAAGCTCCTGAGCTTTTTCTCTTTTGAAATCCTCTTGAAAAATGCATTCTCCTTTCCCTCTCCTCATTTCCCCACATAATTTTTGAGTAAAGAAACTCACATTAAGATGCAAGTGGAAAAACACCATTCTACAGTCTGCGAAGTATTACTTGTCTCCTCAGTAACATCTTATAAAACCTTCTTAAGTCTAAGCTAAGATTTTGACCAATATATGTCTGCATGTTGATAACCAAGAGAGCACATTAAATCCCGTATTTTCCTTCAGTCAAAACTGAAACACTGCATTACAAGACTTAAAAATACTTCCTTGATTAATTAGACCACAAAAAATGGTTCAAAATGTAATGATCCCTGAAAAGGAAATTAACAGGATTTTTAATTATTCTTCAGGCTCCTTATACATGGCGCTGTGCTGGAGCATTTGCAATCTTGGTTAAGGGCTCACAAATCTGTTTTAAAAAGCCTAGCCTGTGCTTAATTCTGAAGAAGAGGAAGGTGACATCAGAGACATCTCTCCTATAGGTGACAGCATGGAGAATTGCTTAAGGGCATGACAGTGAAGTATTATTTCAGAGCTGAAAAGAAAAGGGTCTTTGTGGACAGTATCAAAAAGCAGAGTAGGAAAAATAAGAGTCTGTGGGTACCTTTCTGTCTGCCAGTAAAGAGCAGTTGATGTCATAACATGAAAGCAGACTTTCCGATTCAAACCAAAGGTACACACAACATGTCTTTGGATAAGCACAGGGCAAAAATACATGCTTGTTTCTGAAATTGTGATTTTTAGTTCAGAGATTTCCCGAGCCAAAAGAAATCATTTTGTAGAGGAAAGGTGCTTGTTGTTCACAGCTCCTCCTCAAATATGAACTACAATAATACTTAATGGCAGTGGTAGCTGTACACATTCTTCCCACTGCACGCACAGAGAGAAGGACCTTAATAAACATTTCTCACACGCTGAAAAACATACTTCCATGCAGAAAAAGAAGTCTTAT
The DNA here is from genome assembly GCF_000699245.1 of Pterocles gutturalis. NCBI lineage: Eukaryota > Metazoa > Chordata > Aves > Pterocliformes > Pteroclidae > Pterocles > Pterocles gutturalis. The sequence continues at coordinate 91,774 of NW_010118237.1, read as the reverse complement.
ACTGCCTCATGGGTTAACTGCAGCCAGAAAGACTCAGTATTCATTTTCACAGAACTGCCTGCCTTACACTGGCCCTGAGCTAATGAAGTGAGGGCAGGCTGGGAAGTAGGTGACACAGTCTGTAAAGTAATCACGGGCAGAATTAATCCCCCACTCAGACACCCTGGAGCATTTGAAGCCTTAATAATATGACTGACTGGCAGCTGCTCAAGACTTTGTGCTGAGCTGGTAGCAGAGCTCAGGGCTGATACAAGGCAGTACCCATATGGAAATATTTCCAGGCATATGGATGTCCCAAGACAGCTAAGTATTTAAATACACTAGGAAGTGTTCTGCTGGATCAGGACTTTCAACATCCGTTTCAATAATGTACGCAGATACCTGTACAATACCCTTTGCAGACAAATAAAGCACTTTCTGCTCTAATATACTGAGGGATACTCTGTGTCTCAAGTCCCCTTCAGAAAGGACAAAGTCACCTCTCACACAGTGTCTTAGCTATTAGTCTGTGACACACTGCCAGATCCTTTCAAACAGAATGTGCCAAATTATGCAAGACGTTATCTGCTCTAATATTTTGTAGCAGCTTCTTCAACAGTGCTATCTCTGAATCCCAACATATGCCTTACACAGGGACATTTACTTGTAAAATGTATTAACAAAAACAGACTCTGCAGAGCTCAGAGCTCTAAAATCACGGTCACACACTGGTGAGTCAATGTGTCTTTCTGCCCCTTCAAAGAACTGCAAGTTGACAGGACTGACAGCTATGCCCTGACATGCTTTAGTGTGTAGGTTATCTGTATTCTTAGATAGATTTATAAATATCACAGTGTCTTTCTGGAAAGGGACATATGACAGTACAGCTCACTACAGAATTGTTGCCAAGGAATAGACCTGCTCAGAGGAAAATTTAGATCACTTTGAATTTCACAAGATGTTCTACAGAACTAAACTACAGGATATATTTCCCCCCATATTTGAACAACATTTGGAAAATTGAACACTTCACTTTTTTCTAATGAGAATTTCCTAGATTTCTTATTCATAGAATTATTCAACCTGTCTGAAGCAAAAGACACCAAAAATTATACAAGGACAACAAAAAATACAATAAACTAGCAAGGACCAGATTCCTTGGGATCAATAAATAAATTTTAAATAGTTATTGGGTAAAGCAATCACATGGTTTATGTAAAAGACATGCAATTAAATTATAAACAATGTGATGCACATTACACATGTACATCCCTGGACTATGGTCTTGGCATATAGTCATCCCTACTGAATGTGGTACAAGGAGCGATGAAGCACTTCTACATAAAGAAGCCCCAGACTTGGAGGATGAAATTGCTTTACTCTTTCCACCTAAGTTCTTCCACTGTGATCTAAGTTAGCCCTGCTTTGATTAGTGGTTGTAATAGATGACCTCCAGAGGTTCCCTGAAACTGCCTTTATTCCACAATTCTATATTTTATACCCTATGATGAAAAAACATATCCCTATGAGTCTTCATTAGCAGTATAAAGTAGAATTAGGTGAAGTAAAAATCAAAACCAAAGACTCAGACTATTTGGGGGCTCACTAGTTCTAGTGCCAAAGGAAAGTTTATACTGGGGCAAGGTTTTTTTGGGCCAAATTCTACCCTGAGGCATCACGTGAATTCACTATGGCATTGCTCAGGGTCTAGGTTAGAAGAGGATGTGGGTCATCTGTGAGAAAACATCTCACTTGAAATGAATCATTGGGGAAGGGGAGTATAAACCATGTAAAGGAGAATTTCTAGAGTTGCTGAACAGAAGAATGAGTCCTATATCCTTCCCCTAAGATTCCAAAGAAGAAACATTAATGTTAATGTGCTTCTTCATAAGCTGCTTCTCCCTCACCAATAAAATGTTGCATTTCATTGCTGGCATAGCATTTAATCAAAAACAATTTTTTATTGTTGTCTTTGAATAGTAATTTCCATTTTTTAATCACTGTGTGAATCTGTGTGTTCAGGCACTTGAAAAAGAGCTAAACACTCAAGCAAGCCCACATAGCAGTGGAGGATTTCACCCAACCTCCTCTCCACTGACACCCAAAAAAGAAAAAAATGCCTCAGAAAGTTCTGTTTGATCGTTAGTGTAGGAGGACATCTTTGTCTCACAGTGCCATCATATGACATATACTGAATTGACTGGGTGATATTTTAACAAGGATAAATGACACATGCTCAAAATATTTAAGGGAACAAAAAAACTCTATGCTAAAAAAAATTGTGCATAAGGGTTTTAACCTTAAGAAACAGTCTTTGATACTTTTGCTTATTTAGTAATTTAAGGTAGATTTCACCTTATTTCAACCACATAGAAGTTAGGCAGCTCAATTAAGTTAGATTTCTAGCCTCCTCCTAAACCAAGGAGACAAAAAACCTCAAGGCTGCAATTCTTCACATTCCAAAGCTGGCACCTAGGAAGAGCCAGATCAATCACTCCTGAAAGTGTCTAACTCTGTTGGTGGAACAGAGAGGGACATTTAATGGTAAATTTAGCCTGGACACCTCATGCAGAGACATTCAAAGATAGGTGAGATGAATCCAACCCTCAGACTGGCAAAGTTGACACATTTTAATCTTTGTTTAAAATAAGCTACATTCCTTTCCATAAATGATCAAAGAAACAGGTTGTTATGGTTTTGACCCCAACTAGCAGCAAAACACCACAACAACCATTCACTCACCTTCCCCTGCTCCCAGGGATGGGGGAGACAACTAAAAGGGGTAAAGGGAAAAGAGACTTGTGGGTTGAGATAAGAACAATTTAGTAACTGAACTACAAATATATTGAAAATAATAATGGTAATAGTGATGATATTAATAATAGTAATATATACAAATATAAAAGTGAGACACCGTGAAACTGCTCACCACACAATGACCAAGGCTCAGCCCATTCCCAGCTAATGATCTCAGAGCAGGGAGAGTCCCAAAACCGCAATCCCAGAAAGGAGATAAGAGCACAAGTGTACGAGACTGAGAGCAGATCAAGAGAGTGAGATGACCCCAAGGGAGGGGCAACCCTGAGAAAGAGCTGACCTGCAGAGAGAGATGACCCGTAGCAAGAGAGATGACCCAGAGCAAGAGAGAGAACTTCCAAACAGGTCCTCACCTATAAACTGGGTATGACATGCATGAAGGAATATACCATCGGCCAATTTGGGTCTCAGTCCTAAACCTAAGGTCAAATCCTAGGCTAGTAACTGGGGCTGTGCTCCCTCCCAGCTTCTCCTGCACCTGCAGACACTGTCACAGCAGAGAAGCTGAAAAGTCCCTGACTGTCCCGGCAGCAACAATAAATATCAGTATGTTATCAGCTTTCTTCTCAGCACAAATCCAAAACATAGCCCCATACTAGATACTAAGAAGAAAGTTAACTCCGTCCCAGACAAAACCAGGACACAGGTCTTGGTGGTTAGGACCCTACTTGTAGAAGATAATTCTACTTGTAGAACAGCAGAAATTTCTTCAGATATTTTAACCTAATGGTCTTTGACTCTATGCTGCAATCTTTGAAATTGGAAAATGAAATGACCTTTCAATGAAAGAGTCATGCTTCATCTTTTGATGAACATACTTTTATGAATAGATGAAATTCATGTTGGTCTGCTTTGGGAAGAGCTTGGAACTAATCAATAATGATCTGCTGCATAACAGCTTTAAAAACTACAGAAACCATTGACATATAAGAATCTTAGTCTTACTATTAGAAGCAACCTGATCTAGCCTATGTGCAATGATGATGTCTCTGTATTCTTTCCAACGGATTCTACAATCTTAAAGAGACCTAAATTGTAGCCAATGTATTTGAAACTTTTACCACAGGAAGGTGTTTCAATACTTTTTGCACAAAGAGTTTTAAGTGTGTAGTTTCTGCTGGATCCCCCAGCTTCTTGCAATCAGCACCAAGGCAAACATAATCAAGATAAAATATTGATTAATCCCCCTCATCCATACAAACACAGTAGACAAGACAAAAAAAAATCAATGGGTCACGTTTTGCAAATACGCCTCCTCATAAGTTGGAAAAGTGGAAAGACTAGTTCCTTTAGCACCTCTCAATGTAACAAAGAGTATATCCAATTAAATACAGACAAATACCAGAAACAAGTCAACATGTGCCCTCCTTTGAAATACAGTAAATCAAGGAATGACCACATGGAAAGATTAAAGGCCGAGACCATCCCAAGCTGTGCATAAGGAACATTTAGTGCTTCAAATTATAATAGCTAAAAAATTGTTTGCTTCCTTGTGAAGAAATTTAGGGCACTGCCATTGTCATAGAGATTTGAATACTAAATGTGCAACATGACCACTCTTTTTCATGCTTAACTAAAGGATAAATTCACTTGTAAAGCACAGAAAATTTCCGTATGACAGCTGGGGCATACAGATACTTTACATCATATATGTTCCAACGTTAGAACAGCTCACAGGATTAGATCATCCTTACACATTCATCCCTAAAATGATAACGATGCCATGTTCCTTTGTTTGTTCATCAGTTCATTTTTAATAACTTTTTTAAGAAAGTTAGTTTCCTCCCTAGTGAAATCAAAACACATATTTGTACATAATGATTTTTTAAGTCTCTGAAAGACTGGCAAATCCACTGAGATGAGAAAAACTACTTCATACAACAAAGGGAATCATCATGAAAAGAAAGGGTGCTGTTTTGCACTGAACGAAGGATTTTAGCAAAGCATTCACAGGCTCTCATGATTCATGTATAGTCAGCACTTCAGCAAGTCAATCAAACTTTCTTGACACCTCAAAACAAGTATAACAAAAGCTAGCGTCAGAACTCAGAGAGTATTCTGTACAGCTCTGTTACCTTCACTAAAAATCTAGGTTAAAAAATAAATTTGTAAATAAAATGGTTAATTAAATAAATGCAAAATAACTCTGTAACTCATGTAAAATGTAACATTTTCTATTCCTAGATCTACAAGCAATGTCTGATCACTACTGCATGCCAGATCTGCCATGAACAGATACTATTTTACTGTTTGTTTCAAATGCTTCAGATAAAAATTGTTAACTGCACTTCAATTTTAAGAAGAATATTTAGGATAAATTAGAATGTTTCAATGTTTTCGTGGCTAGAAAGATTTCAACCTTTCAAAGCAATTAGCAAATGAAGACCTGATGATGTGAAGCATATGAAAAAATCCAAACAGATGGAGACAAATTGCTCTCAGATTTGCCCAGGGAAGTTGTGGATGCCCCATCCCTGGAGGTGTTCAAGGCCAGGCTGGATGAGGCTTTGAGCAACCTGGTCTAGTGGAGGGTGTCCCTGCCCATGGCAGGGGGGTTGGAACTTGATGATCTTTAAGGTCCTTTCCAACCCAAACCATTCTATGATTCTATGATTCTATGATTCTGTGAAGGTGAATCATTTATGGGAAGAAAAGACTTTAATGTTCAATCTAACGAATTTCCTTGACTTCATTCAGTGATCTCTCTCTCTGTGTCTCACACTCATTGCCCCCTCAGAGACTTACTGATAAAGAACAAAGCACGGGAACACATACATCTTTTTTTAGCTTCTGCATTCTGTAAAAAATCACAATCATAATACAAATATTAGCATAATTCCTTTTATATATATTATGCATTTTCCAAAGACAAAAAGTCAAACACGTTAATATGCTTAGGCAAGATGACCTCTGCCCATCTTCACAAGCTTTTATTAACTAATCTATTTTTCTACAATCCACAAAAATATACGCACACAAATACAAGCGTACTTGTGCTTGCATTTGTGTGAGTGAGAAAGACCAAAAAAGAAAGACAAAGAGACTTTAAGCCTCAATTATCCTTACATGTTCTTTTGAAAATCACTAGACAAATTAAACACTAATTTAGTTTTGGATGCAGTAGCAGACGATAGCATGGCATGTCTATAACTTCATTGTTTGCTGCCCAGACAAACTTTAATGCTGGTAATTGGGTGAATTTGGCAGCTGAAGGACACAGATGCCTAGCCTTGGATTATGCTTATCCAGCATTATCATTGCTTGCCTCTTTCCTGCTGTTGCTCGTCTGACTGTGCTTTATTTGGAAATTTTCCACCGAACTTCTTCACCCAAAGCCATCTCTCTTGGTTCACCAGTTGTAGCTGACAGCTCCTTTACCTTTTAGTACCACTCTTTACTCCCTTCCTCCCACATACATGCAAGATGTGTTTTCATGGAAAGAGCCCCTTTATTCTCTGGTGCCCTACATTTTTCATAACCTACGTACATGCCATATATGTAACCGGTGTAACTGAAAAACTGGAGTAAAAAATACAAATTCTTCTCCCACAAAGAAAAAGAGCACCCAACTCAACAATACTTCTCCCTTAAGTTGCTAACCAAAAATATTTGCCTTTAAAAATTAATCCAACTTTTGTCAGATGATATATAATCAAGTCAATGTGAGAAAAGCAGAAAGAAGCAGCAACCATCTGAACCACCTGAAGTAAAGTGTTATCCCAACAGTAGGAAAATAGGAAAAAAGGGTGAGTGGAAAGTCAGCTTTACATCAATGAGTTTGTTAAAATGAACATGAACATTTCTGACACTAACAGGGAATTTTTTGTAAGATTGTATTTATTTAGCAGGTCTCCTGTGGAGAGCATGCAGACAAGACAAACAAAAAACAAGCTAGCTACCAACCTTACTAATAAAATTATAGTTCTTTTAAAATCAATAAACAACAGAAATTACATTGGAAAGCTAAATATAGCTATGATTATCTACAGAATTTTAAAAAATAATATTATTCTTTATATTATTGCTTCAAAGTCTATCTTTTAGCCTTAATAAACTAAGGGAAAGCAGTTGGAGAGAAAGAAATCATCAGACATTTCAGAGGCTCTGGTTGTGGTTTTGTGAAGATTAAATCATGTCAATTTAATAATTTTTATTTGTATTTAACTTGAGTTGAAATTAAGTGGATAAATGAAATAAAGCACATAAAATACTCCCGAACTTCATCTCTCTTGTACTTGTGCCTAGTATATAAAAATAAATCGTGCTGAATTTTATTTACTGTGTTCATTAATGATCTGCAATAAATAACACACATCTGAAGTCAACTGATCACACAAACTGAATGCTTCTAGAAATATACTCCAAACTAAAAATACACAATTCAAGAAAGAAAATTGGAAAATTCTGTGTAAGGTCTCCCAAGTGAAGACCAAAATTAACTGGAGTTTACATACAATCTGGTCACAGAAAAAAACGTAATTTAGGGCTATGAACATCATATGACTGTTGAAATAGTTCCTTCCTGCAGAATTCTAGTTCAACTGCACAAAGAATACTAAGTTAAAATGTAGGTACTGTCAACAGGAGTGATTTCTGAAATGATCAACAATCTGTTCAGATCCTTGAAAGGATTTAAGGGGAAAAACTAAAAACCCCATAAATATTCACAGCTTGGCTAAGTTTTACTCATTAGGGAGAACATGATAATAATCTGCAAGTATCTGCAAGGAGTTAATGTCAAAGAGGGAGATACGGCAGATGGGGACACAACTAGCAATAATAAAACAGAAATGAAGACACAGATGAATATCCAGCTTCCCTAGGCCTAAACAAACTGTATTAAGGGCAGTGGCAGACTCCTGAGACAAGTGTCATAAACTACATCATATAGGTCTTTTCTTTAAGGCACTAGTAAAACACTTGAAAACACATTGCAAGGATGTTGACAGGAAGATGGACAGGATGCATTAATACATGTATGTCTTTTTAAACTTTAACATCATACTGCATTTAAGGACAACTAACTAGAAAGTGATGATACATTTGAGGGTTTCAAATGACTGCCAAAAAAAGTCCATCTTTCTGTCATCCTTAATAACAGATGGGGTAGCAGAAATATTTTTTAAAACCCTGAAACCACTAGAAGAAACAGAATTATGAACTTCAGTTTTAAATTAAGTGTAACTCCGTTCTCATTCTCTTTGAATTTCACTTAAACTTGATCCAAAAACTTGGGCTGAATTAGGATCTGGCATTTTGAAAAGACACCTAAAATAACTTTGAGAATCTACTTAACAAATTATGAAAAATGAAGTTAGTCCTCTGCACCTAGTATAAGCAACACTCAAAATTGAAAACAGTCACTCAGATACAGAGTTGTGTCCAATACTGGAACATCTGTTTCTACGGTAGTAGCAGGTGTAAAGAACAAGAAGAGGAAAACTTTCCTTTTGAGCAGAATCCAGGTTGGAAAATATTAATTAAGAAATAAGGATGTAAGCATTTTGGAAAGCAGATGTGTGGAGAACTATTCGTGCAGTTTTGCAGAGACTGCAAATTGACTGTCTCCAATGACTCGTGGTGTCTCAAAACATTCCAGTTGTAGATAAGAAGACGGCCAGGAATGCACCAAAGGCCTTACTAACAACGGACTCAATCGAGGAGGCTCTGATAAGGCGAAGCCTCCTGATGTCCAGTTGTAGATAAGAAGATGGCAAGGAATGCGTCAAAGGACTGGCAAAACCCCTGCTGAGTAAGGCCATCAACCATGGACAGCAAACCCCTGCTGAGTCTAACAATGGACTCAGGAAGGCCATCAAGGATGGACATTGAACCCCTGCTGAGTCTAACAATGGACTCAGTCTTGCTCTTACAACAAAGTAGCAATTAGGGAGCAAGGCATTGCCTCTGTCTATAAGAGGTGAATAAGCAAAGAGAAGGTGTGCTTTCGCCCACCACCTGAGGACTTCTGAGATGCTGACAGACTGATCGAGCAACGCCCCCCCCCACCACCTCCAAGATGTCGACGCTTTTCTCCAAGGATCCAGAGTGGTGAAAACTTTTATCTCTCTTTTCTCTTTTTCCTTTCTTTTTCTCTTCAAGTATCTCTTGATCTCTCTCTCTGGCACATATGGCAACACCTTATAAGTTTATGCCGGCTCCTTTTGGGACTGTTTTAGCAGGTTTTCTGTAGGTTGTTTATTTTAATATTGAAAAGTGATTGCAAGTGTTGTGAACGGTTGCAGGTTAAGTGATTGCAAGTTTTGTGAGGGGCTGCTGGTTTCTTAGTATTGTTGGAGATCATGCTGTCGCTATCACATTGCTGTAAGATTTGGTGTTGTTGGCGGTTGGTAGTGCTGTCGTGAATTGTCTTTGTGAAGTGATTTTCCTTTTCCCTTGACCCTGTTGTATACCCCACATTTTCCCTTTTCCATAAACAATTATATGCATTAAAATTATAAGCCAGTACACAATTCTTTGCTGCCGTCTCACCTTAATTTGCCCCAAGGCAATATATATATAGAAAATCTGCGAACCCTGCTCGTCCCACCCAGGGTGGTTCTGTGTGCTGGGTCGCGACAAGATGAGAGCAGGATCCAAACTCAGAAGCTTCAACAGAACCAGGTCTCACAAGATTTGTACCTTCTCGGGTCCTCAGTGGGCAAAAATGGTGGCTCTAGAGAGACTACAGAGCATCTGAGCTGGGTCTAAGAACCTGGGAGCACAGCAGGGAGACTTGAGGACTAAAACTTCCTCATATGAACAGGGAATTGTAAACTCCAGACCTGACAATGAACTGGGGATCATCGAAGGGTGTGAAATACTACAAAACATGAGTCTCCACTGGTCATTAAGCAAGCTGTCATTATAGTTCTTGAAACCTGCATTTCTGGAAAAGATCTTTGGTGTCATGGAAACAAGAATCTGTTTTAGCAGAAAACTTCTGATCAGATCAGGGTACAAAATTAATCTAGTTATTAGAGATGAATCATAGAATCATAGAATCATAGAATCATAGAAT
>NW_010118237.1:29467-81885 GCF_000699245.1 Pterocles gutturalis | reverse complement strand
ACCAGGCTGCTCAGAGCCACATCCAGACCGGCCTTGAATGCATCCAGGGATGGGGCATCCATGACCTCCCTGGGCAACCTGTTCCAGTGTGCCACCACCCTCTGTGTGAAAAACTTTCTACTGATCTCTAACCTAAACCTCCCCTGTCTTAGTTTAAAACCATTCCCCCTTGTCCTATCACTATCCAGCCTCGTAAACAGTCCCTCCCCCTCCTTTTTATAGGCTCCCTTCAAGTACTGGAAGGCCGCAATGAGGTCTCCCCGGAGCCTTCTCTTCTCCAAGCTAAACAAGCCCAGTTCCCTCAACCTTTCTTCATAGGAGAGGTGCTCCAGCCCTCTGATCATCTTTGTGGCCCTCCTCTGCACCCGCTCCAAGAGCTCCACGTCCTTCCTGTGCTGGGGGCCCCAGGCCTGGACACAGTACTCCAGATGGGGCCTCACAAGAGCCGAGTAGAGGGGGACAATCACCTCCCTCTCCCTGCTGGCCACCCCTTTTTTAATGCAGCCCAAAACACAGTTGGCTTTGCGGGCTGCAAGCAGGCACTGCCAGCTCATATGAAAATCAAGAGTATATCAACTATGTTGAACCAATTTTACTTACAATATAAACAAGATTTTAAACTTTTTTTTAATAACATGATGATCTATACCAAACAACATACTTGGCAGTATCAAGTACACACACCATGCATAGCAAATCAGTGCAGCCCTGTCAGGGAGAAAAAGTAATATGATTTTTTAGACAATCATCCTTTAGGAATGTGACTGTCAGTTTTGTTACTACATTGCAAACATACACTGAACTGTTATTTTGGCATTAGTCTGTTCCTTGTCACAGATGATCCCACTTAAGCTTCATGTGGATAACTATCAAAATAAACTTGTTCACAGGAAATACTTCGGCAGTTATACATTCAGCCTCCATGCGGGTGAGAGAAAGGGTCACCCCACTAAAGGGCAGTAACCTCCAAAGTAAAATTAGGTTACATCCTACAGTGCTTTTGGTTCAAAGAAACAGTGAAGTTTTGAAGCATGTGCTCAAATTGTCCCTAATTACTCTACATGTCTTCACCTTACAAAGGGATTTTGGTCTATGTGAACCAGACCCCTGTCAGAGGAAATTGAAGCAGTAGCTGTGCTCAAGATGTCCACCAAAGTCAAGACAACCTCTTAAGGGCATATCAAGGCCCAAACCAAAATTTGGTATTTCAGATCACACACAGTGAAGGCATTCAGTCCATGGAACAAAAGTAGTGCAAGTGAAAACCTCAAAATGCATTGAGTGCAGATGTAAGGGCCTCAGCACAAACTCCATCAATCCAGTGATCCTTCTCTGTTGCACTGATCTACTCGATAAGCGGGCACACCTATTGGATCATCAGTGAGAGGAGAAAGAGAGAAAAACTAACATTAACTAGCCAGGGGGTGCTGGTAGATGAGAAGCTCAACATGACTCAGAAATATGTGCTCGCAGCCCAAAAGGCCAACTGTGTCTTGGGCTGCACCAAAAGAGGTGTGACCTGCAGGTGAAGGGAGGTGATTCTGCCCCTCTACTCTGCTCTTGTGAGAATCCACCTGGAGTACTGCGGCCAGCTCCGGGCCCCCAACTTAAGAAGGACATGGACCTGTTGGAGCAGATCCAGGGGACAGCCACAAAGATGATCAGAGGGGTGGAGCATGTCCCCTATGAGGACAGGCTGAGAGAGTTGGGGAAGAGAAAGCTCCAGGGAGACCTTATTGCAGCCTTCCAGTACTTAAATGGGGCCTACAGGAGAGATGGAGAAACATTCTTGATCAAGGAGTGTAGTGATAGGATGAGGGGCAACGGTTTTAAGATGGAAGAGGGTAGATTTAGACTAGACATTAGGAAGAAATGCTTTACTGTGAGGGTGGTGAGGCACTGGAACAGGTTGCCCAGCGGAGCTGTGGATGCCCCATCCCTGGAGGTGTTCAAGGCCAGGCTGGATGAGGCTTTGAGCAACCTGGTCTAGTGGAGGGTGTCCCTGCCCATAGCAGGAGAGTAAGAGACAATTTTTAAGGTCCCTTCCAACCCAAACCATTCTATGATTCTATGACTCTGTGATTCTATGAAACCTGTGATCATGCATTTAAAAATGTACTTTCTAAAATACTAATCAGTGACTGACATTTTATAACAATAAATTAATTACTAAGTAAAAATGTTATGGCTGTATTAGGAATGTTGAGAACTGAAATGTAAAATGAAAACAATGACATCTTTAATTAGAGTGGTAAGACCCATAAAATTAAGAGATTCACATATAGAAACACTCTAGATGAACCTTGAATGAAATTAGTCAAAACACATTTAAGATTTCTCATTGCAAAACTGTTTAATCCCAGAAGCTTCCCACATTAATGGTTTGGCTTCATACATTTCAAAGCTGTAGCATGTTAAATTCCAATTACTTCATAAAAGGTAGGCAGTGTTCGTACAAAAGACACTTGCAACAATAGACCGCATTATGGTGTGTCTCAAAGCTAATTATAAAACAGCTACTACAGTGGACTGTGTCTGATAACTCGCCACAATTTTTCTTAATGTAGTCTTACTTAGAAATTGATATTGGTTTGTAAGCAAATTCAGAGAATCCTAATGCACTTCTAATAATCCCCATGGGAAAGACGAATAATGTTCAGACTACGTGCTCCACAGACACCATTCCCCATTGTAGAAATGTGGGAAGAGTAATGAAAACTCCTTTCCTCTTCTCTGAAGCCAATTAACTATTTTCTATAAAAATAAACAGAAGCTTTCTTCACATCAGCAACCATCTAAATTCATGTAACTGAACTTAATATGTGAATTTGAGCAAAACGAAGCAAATCTCCTTTAAAGCGTACATTTCTTTAATATCTGTCTAAATCTTAGAAGAGCGTACCTCAAAAAAGCATGCAGGTTTTTAAATAATTACGCCTATATGTGGAGAACCTGTTAACAAGGAAGTACACTTTCTTATTAATCATGAGGAAATGTTGACAAGCAAATACAAGTTCTTTGTATTTCTATTTTTTTGCTAAACCAGGCAAGGCTATTTTTCTGTTTGAAATATCTTCAAAGCTATTACCTGAACTGTAAATTTCAGTGAGGCATACAGACTCCAAGCTATGTTAAGATGAGCTTGTTCAGATCTGATCCAATATAGCCACAGAAGCACGACATTGCTGTTGGATCCGCCCAAGGGGCCAAGAGGACTACTGTCCTGACTCAAACCATGGCAGTTGTCAACACCTATGAAAAATTATCAGAACATGATAAGTGCAGAGTGACACCTTTCCAGCTTTCCTTGCTTCCAACCAGTTGTGACTCTGGGTCTTCTGAGGTGAAAGATACATCTACTTCTGCTGAGCCCCATGTCCTGTGATGCACTCACTAGACTGTTAACAGCTTCTTGAACTAACTGGTGTAACCCTGGAACAGGTGACTCCAATATTTGCCTCTCCCTTAATTACCAGCATATTTCTGGTCTTCCTTCTTTGCTAGATTTTTCAAAGCTATGCAGTAGGTGTATTCCTCAAACATTAATTGCACTGAAGAGAGGCTTTTGTTGTAATCCTCAGGCACTTATTAATGACAGCTTACTTGACTGCAGCTCCCTTTCCCTTGGTCTGCCATCCCGGCTGTAAGGCCAAGATGATGATAAAACCGTGTCTTCTGACTCAGCAGCAAGAGTCACTGCTCCCCTCTACATAGCCTTCACTTTATTCAAGCAAACTAATTCATTAGAAAATTGGCATATGATAGGTTTTAAAATATTTTTCATAGGAATGGAACCAGTTCTGCTTGGCATGGACACATCTGGAAACCCTCCCCAAAAGTAATTTCTAAAACTAATAGTTTTGATAATGTGCCATTTCTGTGGAGGTCACAAGTGGTGCTTCTGATGTCACCTCAGTCCAGTCCAATAGAGTTTAAAACAGAAGGTAGCATCAAACCACATGCTTCGGCTGACTGCATTTCCACCCAGCTAGCCCTGTGCTGACACTGATAGCTGACAGTGCGCTGCAGCAGATCTCCCAGAGTACACACAGAACAGTGTTTGAAGCTCTTTAATGAACTCTCACTGACTCAAAGGCTGCCTGAAAAAGTATTTGGGTCAAAGGCAAGGTAGGACAGCAGAGGGCAATGCAAGCTGGTGAGAGGGCAGTATGATGTGGGATTGTTAGGATGCTTGGCTTTAAGAACAGCTATCGAGAAGGGAAGAGTGGCTGTAGCAGTTAAGGATGTGATACAAGACAAAACACAGGCCTCTTTCAGGGCATTCATGGGAAGGATGACAATGCCTATTTATCTATATTAAGCCATGGGGATTTTAAATGCTGTCACTACCAAATCCAATAACCAAAATGCCTGGGTATAATCACATGGAGTAAATGAGAATCTTGCTTACAGAAGATGCCCTAAAAGTAAAATTCCAATACAAGACAAAACAAAGGAACAGGAGAGGACAAGTGTGGAGAGGGGGGACCAGTGTAAGTTAAGTTTTGATAAGCAAAACCCATAGTGAGACATGCCAGCAGCAGACAAAGATGCACATCTAGTTTTCGTGCTCCAGTAAGAAGCCTAGATGTGTCACAGCAAAGGTGGGAAGTCTATAATTCCTGTAATGGCATTGGGCTATAAAGTTATCATCAGCCCAGAGTAATGTGAGAACACATGAGTCACATTCTCATTTTGGAACCTTGTCTCACTGAATTGGCAATATACTCAGGAAGTAGTTGCATCAGGATGTGAGGGCATTATTCATAACATTGTCATTACTGTGCAAGACACATCAGGAGATGGAGTTAGAGATGCCTGCAAACAGAATGAATTAAAATTAATGCTTCGTCTAGATAGAAAAATAGGCTATATTCACATCTGCATAACCCCCGTGTCCTGCTGAGGAAACCACAAGTCCAGTTAAAGATCTGCTCCTTGCTGGTGCTCTTGGAAAGGAAGCAGCAGAAAACTTGGTATCACAGACCTCTCTCACACAAATTTCCACAAATTCCATTGCTTCCTATAGCCTGTAAACCTGCTGCTTGGTTCTTACGCACACAGATTTGCTGTTCAGAGGTGTACAATCACCTCTATATGTTTCTCCTACTGGCTTTTATTCTCCTTTTCCTTTTTGGGGGAGGAGAACAGGAGGGTGTAGAGAAGAATTTTTAGGAAGCTGTCAGGGTTCCATATCTCTTTCCTGTCTTAGAAGACCAAACTAAAAGTAGTCATCTGTTGCAATTTGGTCATAGCTCCAGAAGTTTTTATGAAGCAATTTGGGGGGGTTCAGATGTCCACTAAGCTGAGAGAAGGTCCTAAAAAATGTACTTATTTTTCACTTTCTACTTACCTGAAAAAAACTTTTGATTCTTCTCACAAAACATTGTTTAGAGCTTAGATTTCATTTTCACATTAGTGTTACGTGGCTGTGCAATGATGATGCTTGTTGTTAGGGTTATCAAGAAAAAACATTCAATTTTGTATGAATTGCAGTTTTAAGCATCTTTTATGTCCTTCAAAATATGAAATGAGAAACCACGACAGGCTCAAGAATAGCCATCTTAAGCTTTATGGTACCCACACACCTGGAGCATGGGACATTCAGCTTTGCCTAACGTAAGCCATGGAGACTAAGCTTGGCTTCCTACACTGCGCTTAACCACTGGCTGTTTTTAGTGCTTTCTTATCTTTCCAGAAATGCAGTCCTAAACCACAGAACTTTTTGTTCCATTAAAAGACCATTAAAGCTAATGCATTTCACAAAAAGTCTTGTTTTAAAAGAATCTGTGTTTTCATATGTGCAACACATTTTACCAACACAAATTAAAAAAGAAACCTCTGATGGCTCTACATACAGAACTGTCAAAACTCTGCTCTTGAAACTCTGCTCTGTCTTAAAGTTTGCAGTTGCGGAGCGTGGCTCTGTAAGCTTGTGTAGACATAACGGGAGAGACAGTTCTACCATGAGAATAACCTTTCTCCATTCTGCAAAACATATGTTTGCAAGCAATCACTTTGATTCTGAATAGCTGTTCATTTCTTTCTAGTTATGAACAATCAGACCAAAAAACTTACTCACTGTGTTCACTGGGGAACAGATCTTTGCAAAATTAACCTCATCTCCTGTGAGCAATAGTCTTCATGTGAGAACATGAGTAGGCTTTGTTTAGTTATTTGCCATTTGTTCTCATGTACTAAAAGTTTTTCCTCTGTCCAGGGAGCAAGAATGTCATATAATTTAGGTAACCAACACACAATGCAACAAATGGCAACAATCAAGGAAGAGCTCATGATAAACAAAAAGGCTAAAAATTCTTTGGCAAATGCTCAGAAATAATGAAAGTTCTGAGAACAGAAGGATGTTATAGTCTCCTCAATATGTTTATAATTAGCAATTTCACAAGCTCCCTACCAGTCCATTGGGGAGGAAATGGCAGTGTATCAGCAATCATAAAATGTAGGGTAACCAGACTGAAATAGACACCATGACCTCAGTCATAGCAGACAGAATTTTTGCACTCTCTTTTGTTGTTTTTGTTATCTGAGCTATCCTAGCTATTAAATGTGCCATTCCTTCAGAAAAAGAGGTTGACATTTAGCTGCAGAGGTCTGTGACTAGGAACAGGCAATAAATTAGATAAGACTTTAAGAACAACTGTATTTTATCAGAACAAATGACCATCTAGTCCCATACTGTGGCCCTGAAAGCAGACAAAACTCTTGAGGACAGAGCCCAGTAAATTACCTTATCTCCCTGAAAGTTTAAGACAAGGGAGACTGTAAATTTGAATATCAAATAGCTTTGTAAGAGATGTGAGGTTTTGTGGTAAACACATACAGAAATAAAAAAAACTTAAGTTTGAACTCCACATCATCCTCTTTTAATTTTCACATCTGAGAAAGTTCTTATTCACGGATAGCCCAGTGAAATGGAGACTGATATTCTGGAGTTAGAAATAATGGAACTGTCTTCATCCCACTACAAAATTTCAGGGCTTACAATATCTTGCCCATGCTAAAATTAATATGTGCTGAAATTAAATTAATGAGCATTTGAGAGTTTATATAGGAAAAGGGAAAGACTCAGTCATTAACTTGGGAGACATTTTCATGTTGTCTTGGTGCATATAAGCTAAGAATTTAAAGTGATATACTTAGAAAATATACATTAATGTATTTACACAAACTGTATGGATTTCTTAGGCTTCCACAGGCTTTAAAGCTGAAATTGTGATTATTGTAAAAGCTAGGTTAAAAACTAAAATCACCACTTGAACTCGCATTCTCTTGAACACTTTATTAGTTCTTCTCTCAAAAAAGTAGCTCCACTAATATGTTTTGAACTTATTTTATTATTTTTTAATCATGAAACACCTGAACTATTGAAAAATGGCAAAATCACACATTCAATAGTCATTCCTACCTTTAGTCGTAACAGTAGTCTGTAAGGCTACAAATTGCTCGTGTACATGCAGATCAGTCACACATGGGTTTGCTGAATCTGGCCTTTCATAAAAATATATGTGTGTGTGTATACACACGTACACATGCATCTATATATGGAATATTTATATATATTTAAGGAGTAATTTCATTTTGTTCTGATGATTCAGATTTTTTGTTATTATTGCTTGAACCTAAATATAATTGTGAGTGGGACGTGAGCTTGGCTATTAACTAATTTTCTAAGTTGAACAGCAGTTAGTATTCACTTCAGTAAGTTCAGACAGATACAGTTTTCTAGTCAAAAATAAACCAATTTCAGGCTCATGAGCATCAGCTAAAAACTGTAGAAATTGAAGGCCTACAGTAATTTGGTAGGTGCAAGTCCTTCACTTCGTAATTTCACACAACTTACACAACACAGATTCCTTACATTCATTAACAGCTGAAGAATATAGCTTAAAATAAAATTTGCTAAAACATACTTAATACTTCAGGAAGTGTCCTATATACAATAGCTCTCACAGATTGGGTTAGACCTTCAGAGCCCTCCATTCTTCAGAAAATTTGTTCAAGTAAAATATATAAAAGAGAAATCCAGAGAGCTGCTGAGCGATTACAGCTCATGTTGATTTTAATCAACATGGATAAGGTTTTGAGCAACCTGGTCTAGTGGAGGGTGTCCCTGCCCACCGCAGGGGGGTTGGAACTCGATGATCTCTAAGGTCCTTTCCAACCCAAACCACTCTATGATTCTATAATGCCTCAGGGACATTCCACATACTTTTGGTTTTACAATATGGTACAGCTGTATCACATTGAGCAAATTATTGAAGAGAGGTATACCTGTAATATAGAGAGGAAACTGTTCAATCTTTCTATATATATCCTTCCCATTCTCTATAAACTGATAGTCAGAAATGGCAGTTTCACCTCAGGAAATCAAAAGCTGAACAAAGGCAGCTAAATGCAAAAGATTTTCTACGCAAGTCAAAGGACTTCAGCTCAGGTCCCAAACCACTTAGGTGCACAAATGTACAGCTAGCTAACCAAGGTTGAAATGTTTCCATTATCTATAATCCCTGGATCGGCTTTGGTTAAATGAATAGGAGTTTTGGTCAAAAAGACATCTAAATAATTTTTCTTAAGTTCAAGCAACCAGCGTGTTGTGAGATAATCTTTTCAAAATATTGGAAAGAAAGTGCAATAACCAGTTGCTGAAGATACAACCAGCTCTGTAAACTGGAAAGATAAAGAGACAAACAAAATGCAAACAGAAATCACGAATAAATAAAAGATCAAACCAGAGACCATAAAAACAACTTTTTGAATAGACTACCTACTTCAAAGTTTGGAGTGAGTAGTGATTTTAGTTGTCCTTCTCGGGATGTCCCACAGATGCCTGATTTCCAGACTACAAAGCTCAATTATTTTCTGACAGTCAGGTCACCTTCAGATCATGTCATTTTTTCAGAGAAACACAGAAACACTGGAGTAACAGTGAAATATTTGTGGTCATTTTGTACTTCATATTTGTCACTGTCACAGATTAGTTAAAAATAAGGAAAGACTTCTTGAAGGTAAAGTTCTGTAACAGTCTGCTTCTTTTAAGTAAAACACATTGATGCTCCTGACAGAAGTGATAACTCTAATTCTACAAAGTGTTGTTTGTGGCTACAGAATGATTCCTAAAGAACCACCATGCAGAAATAACAGTAGAAAAGTAGTAACAAGAGCAGTCAGTTTCTTTTCCAAATAACTTTAGAACTGAAATATCCCTATTTTTAGGATTCTTGTTCTTCTGGTACAGGTATTTATTACTTTTTTTTCATCTTTTTTCTAAATGTACCATAAATGGACCTACTACAAAATAAGCTATCACAGGAAGACAAACAGGTATTTTACCGAAAGATGACAGAAAATCATAGAACCATAGAATCATAGAATGGCCTGGGTTGAAAAGGACCGTAGTGATCATCTAGTTTCAACCCCCCCGCTATATGCAGGGCCGCCAATCACTAAACCAGGCTGCTCAGAGCCACATCCAGCCTGGCCTTGAATGCCTCAATTTTTTAAAAGGCACATAGGGATTTAATTACTCATTTTCCATTAAAACTAATGTAAGAGGTGTCACTACTTCCACAGACAACTGAAATTTTACTCTTTTGTAAAGAAGATGTTGTGTCTCCCAGATGAGCAAAAAATGTTAAGAATATAAATATATAATCACATTACCTGGGACAGAATAACCCAAGAGCCTGGTACAGGCTAGGATCTGTGTGGCTGGGGAGCAGCCTTGCTGAAAGGGTCCTGGGGTCCTGGTGGACAATAAGCTGCGTAGGGGTCAGCAGTGCACCTCTGCACCTCTGCAGCAACAAAGGCAAATTGGAACCTGCACTGCATCTTCAGAGGCATCACTAGCAGAGATACAGATGTGATCATCCCACTCTACTCAGCACTTGTCAGGCCACACCTGGAGTACTGTGTCCAGTGCTGGCTCCCAGAATTCAAGAAAGATGTGGACAAACTGGAGAGGGTCCAAAGGAGGGACATGAAGATGGTCAGAGGGCTGCCCTATGAGAAAAGGCTGAAGGAGTTAGGTCTTTTCTCCCTGAAGAAGAGAAGGCTTGGGGGGAACTCATCACAGTATGCCAGTACTTAAAGGGCAGCTACAATTTGGACAGAGGCTCTCTCTTCACAGGGAGCCGCATGGAGTTGACAAGGAGCAACAGGTTCAATTCACACCAGGAAAGGTTTCATCTCGACATAAGAAATCAATTTTTTGCTGTGAGAACAGTCACTAGAACAACCTCCCCAGGGATATGTTGGAGATGGAACAATCAATCACTGGAAAACACTCCCCAGAAGTCCCCATTGTTTGAGATTTTCAAGGTGCAATTGGATAGATAGTCTCATCTAGGCTTCCTCTCTCATAACAAGTCGGACCAGCTGATCTTTCGATGTCCCTTCCAGCCTGGGCTGTTCTATGATTCTATGACTTTTGATAAGCTTTGTTTTAACAGTTTATGTAATTTTAGATTTTAAGACAATAGTGAAGGCTTTAGCCAGTATTAGAATACTTAGCTAAACATCAGGAACTATCTTGCTCACTCTAGAAAACTATATCCCAGTAAGAAATTATCCAGGGCCTTGTTTTTCCTGGTGTGGTGATTTTGCGGGAATGAAAAATGGGATCCCAGCAATACACCACATCCCATCTTCCTCCTCAGGGCTGATTCTTCTTCCTGTAACAAAGCTTCAAATCCAGACAAAAATCAGGTCTCCCTTCAGGACGATTATCACTTAGGCTCCTCCAAGTTCTGCCAGGTGGGAGAAATCCCAGTACATCCTAATCCACTTTTGTTTAAACCACTTTTCCCTTTCTTTTTACTGACCTAATCAAATAGGTCACAGGCTAGGAAGAAGCCAAAGAACCCTTTAATTGACTGAACATTCTTACATTATTTGTGCTTTGTTTTCCCTTCTTCTCCATTCAAAACCAATGTCTTTGCTTCTTCTCTCTTTTTAAAACATTCAAGTAAAAATAAAGCCCAAATACGAGATATACTAAAATATAGAGACTGTTTTGTTTAAAAAAAAAGAAAAAAAGTTCAGGTTATTCAATATGAAGTCTCTGAAGTTGATTATTTACATTGAATGATTTTTATCCTGGTTTAAATTTAAGGAAGATATTTGAACAAAAGAAACACCGCAAGTTCCTCTGAAGTGCTGGCATTTTTTCCAAAATATTCTATGTCTCATATGAAAGGAAGCTGAAATGCCATTAAACATCTAGTTTATGGATTTATTTATGACAGGAAATACATTCTTCCTCAGGGAACTAAACTATTCTGAAACAGTTGAACAATGCTGTTGAACTTGTGAGCTTCAAAGCAAAGGCCAAGTACAATCTTCCAGCATCCACTCTCCATCTGAACTGTTCACTCAAATATAGCACAGCATAATGACTCACTGCTTAGCACAGAATAATGACAACAGTTACACCATAGAGTTTTTTAAATGGTGCTTAAAACTGCAGACTTTGACTTTTCTTCTCAGAAGCACACGTGATGGAGGGAAGGGGGAAAGAAAAGGAGAGAATTGCCATTAATTTTCTTCTTCTTCATCTTGCAGAGGAGATGCTGGCAGCTGCTTCTGAAAATCCCGCAACTGTGGACGCCAGAGTATGGAGCCAGATCTGCATAAAGGTTAACATATCTACAGGATTATCCAGTGGGCCTGAGAAAGACACTGTTCTCCATGAGACACCCTACAGTCAGCTCTTCTGGGATTCTGTGCAAGTCTCTGCTTGCAATCCAGGGGCAGAAGAGACAAGGACTACTGAGGTGCTCTTCCTTACAACATAAAAAAGCTTTGTGTCAAGAGGGTCCTTTCCTGCAGTGAGCATAATCCTCCCAGCAAAATTATATTACAGGGACAAGCTAACTAATAGGTCATGGAGAGGAGAGATGTACCCTCTAAATGTGTAACAGAAGACATGCAGTATACAAAAGTGCATGCAGCTCGGCTCCATTTTTTTGTTTTTTATTTCCAGTGCACCTTATCCAGAACTATTCATGCAGTAAGAGACAAATGAGGGGGGAGAAGGAGCAGATGGAAAAAGGCTCTTTCTAGAATATTTGTCTCTAGCCTGCATTGTGGTGAAAGAAGAGGGAGCTATGCTAGCACTGTCACCTAGGGCATGAATGCCTGAGTTGTATTACTTCCACATACTGGAGGGCCCCTGGACGCATAACACCATCTCTTGCTTCTAGGGGAGGGTCAGATCAAAGGAAGAGGCAGATTTGCCCTATTCGCTGCTAAAACCTGCAATTATGGCACATTATGGCACCAGATAAAGTAAAATATTTGGATTAGGGGATGTCACTGTTCAGATCCTTGGAAGAGAGACGGAAAATGAAGGGACATCAGTGATGCAATGGTGGTTCTGAAACAAAAACATTGCCCAGTTTAGAAAAGACAATGTACATAATTGAGACAACAATAATAAATAAATATCACTACCACTGGCCAGAAGAAGCTTCCTTCATTTTAAAGAAGGCAGACCAAAAAGTAGGTACAGACAGGTCACTGAAAGGAGAGGCAGATGCTGTAACAGTGTAGCACAGGGCAGCAGCTGCCTGACAGCAACTCAGCAGCTGGAAACACAGACGCTCAGGTAGCAACCAGCCCTACAGCTGCAAAGGGCAAGCCATTTTCCCCTCTGCATCCCACTCAGAGGCCTCTGGGGTCACCTGTGCTTATTAACTCAGTGAGGTGGCAATTCAAATCTAGTAGCATTTGCTGTTCTTTTTTATGTGGTCGGACTGCATAAAAACCAATAAAGCACTATTTTTATGCAAAATCTGTGCTTGTTTCTCAGTGTATTACTGCTTATCTTCTGTAAGTCCTTGTAGGTTTGTGTATTTCCTCATAGCACTACTTTTATTTAGGTTTTGTGTAATGTTTTACATCTTTTCTCCATCTCAGGAGATAAGAAAAATAGTCCCATAGCTGATAGTGGAAACCTGACTTTTAATTTTTATATGATACGAAGACACACTGAGGGAAGAAGAGAATGAATATTTAGGACTCAAAAGAAATAAAAGTTCATCACTCAGCTACCCTGGGTTCCCTAGCCCAGTTCTTTAAATAGTCATGGATTATTTTAAATTATATGGGGTTTTTTGTATTTTTATATAAATATATAGCATCACTATACACATGGCAATTCTGACTTTCTAAGGATTTTTGTCTATTGTTCCCTTCATAAAGATGTAACAATGTCAGCCTGCTGAAATTCCTGTGTATACCACAGATTTAATTATTTTATTCCCCTGGTGGGTTTTGTTGCTATTATTATTACTCTGTTCTTGTTATTGCTTTCTTTTTGTCTGAATAAAGAGTCAATGACAATACTAACAATAGGAATTTCAACTTCAGCATGGAAGTTCTCCACTAACTGGAACAGTCAAAACGAGAATGTGAAGTTCGGACAGCTGCACAAAGTGCCCCAACCCAAGCCCACAGGCAAAATAGTATCATAGGATAACTTCCATTCTAGATAACCAAGAATGCATTTTTTTTTTTCATAAAGGACACAACTTCAATGTTTTACTCTGTTAAAAGTTTTTTTTTTTCCCCAGGTGATTCTCCTAGTAACTAATCTATTTATTATTCTGGACCAAGTTTTTCTCCGATCAGAAATTTACCAAAATCTGGTAAATTTTCCTGATGAAAATGTGGCAAGACATTTCTGTGGAAGTTTTTGGTCTTGATCACTCAGTGTTCTAAGCCAAAAAGTGTTTTCCATGGAAAATTCCCAACCAGCTCTACTACTAGTCAGACATCTGAAGCATTACTTGGAGACGTTTGTGTCTGGAACAACTGCTGAACTGTGAGAATCAGACTAGTGAGAGATGTCACACCATGACCTTAAACCTAACCTCACAATCCAGCTGCACATCCTGTGGCCACAAATCCCACATGGGAACATAAATCTTGAAACCCTTGCTAGTTTTCCCTATGCGTGTACTTATACCACCTGGAGAAGGAAATGGAAGGATCTGCTCACTGTGAGGCATGAGGACAAAGCTATGAGCTAGGTGCAGCCATCATAGTAATGTTTTGTTTGCCCTAGGGAACAGGAGATATGTCTGAATTACAGAGGCATGTCTATACTCAGCTAAATCTAAATATTGGGAGTCACAAAGAGTGGTGAGCATGTAGCAGTCACTGTGAACTAATAAGCAATGGAAAAGTCCACAAGGTACCCTGGGTACCTACACTGGTTTATCATAGAATAGTTTGGCTTGGGAGAGACATTTAAAGGTCATTTAGTCCAACTCCCCTGCCCTGAACAGGGACATCTTCAACTAGATCAAGGTTGCTCTGAGCCCTGTCCAACCTGACCTTGAATGTTTCCAGGGGTGGGACATCTACCACCTCTCTGAACAACCCGTTCCAGTGTTTCACCACCCTCATTGTAAATGGCTTATCTTTGCCATGGAGACAAGTATAGACAGAAAGGCATTTGTGCTTCTTACTTGAAGGACAATAATGTCAGAGAAGGCATGGCATGAGAGGAGAACGGCTAGGTCCAAAGACAAAACCTCTTCTCAGTGATACTCACGTTATTAAGCTTGCCACTCATCTTTCAGGTCAGAAACATAATATCTTCATAGCCTTCTAATTAATTAACTCATTTGGGTTTACACTGGCTGTCCAATCCTGATATCATGCCTCTGTGCCCTGCAATTGCATGCACAGCAGGCTGACACATTCTGTAGGATCAAGCTCTGGTAGCTTTGAAAATCTGCCTTTACCATTTACTGCAGACATTACCTAAGTACCCAATTAAAACAAGAAATGCACATCATCTGGAAGAATAACCAACTCTTTGGGAAACTTCCTTTTTCAGTAGAATAAATATCAATCTAATTTTCTGTCTGGCCTCTTCCACTAAGCTGCTGAGCCACTAGTCATATTGAACCCCACTTACCCTTGTTATTGCAACACATATGCAGTAACACTGTCATACAGTGGGTGTAACACATAAAAGGATATGACAAAGTCCCTTCAAAAGAATAGAAGTTGCAAATAACAGGTGTGGTTTGGTTTTTGCAAAGCAATTGATAAAGATTATTATTATTAAAATCAAACAAAAAGAAGTACTTGAGTGAAAATGACTGGAGGGCTGTAGAAGGTTGGAATTTTCCCTTAAAGTAGCCTAGCAAAACTTGCAATTTCACAGACGTCTGGGGAGACACGCTGCGATACAGATCAGCTCCTCTCACTTTGCATTTCCAGAGAAAAACTGAGACAAACTGAGGTGTGGCATCATTGACTCTCCTCAAGTCCAAGGAAGCGTTGCGAGGACTGACTTTGGCTCACCGTATCCCAGTCATGCTCCTGAGAAAAAGTGCCAAGCTTCCCCCTGTGACAAGAAGCCCTGAATGCTCCCCAAAGGAGTTATGCTGCCCTAATGTTGGTAAGCTTGTGAAACTAAGAACTCTTGCATTGGCTCATTGGTCATTTTTAGTAAAAAAGTCTCTTAATGCAAGAGTTTCTTTTGTGGAACTGTTTCTGATTTTTTATTTTGACACATGGAAATTTCTAATTTGAAGTTATGCAGCCTGAAATAAGGTATTATATACCTTGCAGAATCTGATGTAGACATTAGGTACAAGGCGAAGTTGCTAGGAGACCACAGACGGAGCAAGGAGCACTGCAGTAACGCAGCAGCTTTTCACACAGGGCTGGTGAGAATGCCTGCATCAGCAGTCAGCCTTTAACAATTTAAGACAGAACAGACAACCTTTTACTGCTTATGTAAAGATGCACATTTGGTGAGGACCACTAAATTGTTACAGAACCAGCACACCACAATTTAAACTAAAAGCAAGGCAAGAAACACTGAAAAGGATTACAGAGACAACACTCGCTAAACTCCTCTCCCTCACTGTATGTTTGGGAACAGCTGCTTCACTTAGAAACTAATAAAAAGCATATATTCAAGGAAATGTTGGCGCTTTCACTCTACTTGTGTCCTGGGCCAAACTGCAAAATTGCCATAATGCAAAAGAAAATACTTAATGAACCGGCAGAAGATGCTACACACACTATTAAATTCATTGCCCATTTTCATGTTATTTAGAAAAGTGTGTCACTCTCACTGTCGACATGAGCCATTACAATTGACAATAAGGGTCTCTTCTGTACCCTTACATATGAGGCAGAGTTCATGCTTATTAAAATTTACCACTTGGCAAGCAGAGGTTAGAGGTTTATCAAACTCATCTTTCATTGTCCCAGTCATCATAACCACAGGTATTTAACAGACAACACAACCCAAAGCTAATGCAGCTGCAGGGCTGTAAAGTCACATAGCTCAGACATGCTATAGAAATGGTTCTACTTGTAAAACATTATTTATCACCTACATTTTATATATGGTAAGTTGAAGTATAGAAAGTCTGGATAACATCTAAAACTGAAATGGAAAGGCTGTGACTGAACAAAGATCTAAACCTGTGTTTCAGTCCAGCTCCTGCCAGTAGGATCATCCACCGTTCTGAGAGCTCATTAGCCTGTTCACCCTTGAGGGAGAACTTATCTGACAAGTATTCATTCAAATATTTCACTATAAAGTAGACACTGAAAGCATGCCAGATGAATACAGACTAGATAGCCTTACTCTCTTCTGTTTAAAGAGGGAGCTACAGTAACAGGTTAGATGTAGCTCTTCACACTGTCAATGTTTGAAATCAGATGAGGTTAATCCCACTCTTCACATGAAACAGTCCCTCTGCCATGCTGTTCTCCTTTTTCTAGCTGACAGATGAAGACAGGCTCTTGTGTTGATAGCGCTAATACCAGACTACACTGAGCGTAGCTTATAAACCCAACAATAAAATAGGTTTGCCAATGCACATGTGGAAGTTAGAAGCTGCAAGTGCATCAAGCACTCTGTCTTCGTAATAAGAAACAACTGAGCCGAGGACCAGACTATGTGCCTTGCAGATACAAGGTCCCATCTACCCCATGTGAGAATAAATTAATTGAAATTAAGCCAATATCAGCTAGAAATTTTTCTCCACTACTCTATTTAGATTATTTAATGAACTAGTAGTTAGCAGGTGAGCAAAAAGAAAGGTGAGGGTATATATTTGATTCAGATCGTGGTTACAGCATTTAGAGGCCTAATTCTCATGTTATTATAACACAATCTTTTGAAAGATACATGACATTTTTCTGTTGTAGAGAAACATATTTTAAAACATGTTTTGAATTACTGTGGTAGTCCCCAGTCTTTATGTTTTAGACAGGAACACCTGTACATAACAAATCTACATAACTGTAGTTCATTTCATCAGCTTTGTGTAAATCATTTACTTTTCCTCTGTGTGTTCTCACTTCTGCATCTCTTCACAACTCTATTAGGACCACCTTCATACACTGCAAAAAATAAGCAGATAATCTTAGAGAATAACCTCTTGGGAAATCTCATTAGTCAAAACTAGGCATGTTCTGCCAGAGCATCCCTTTTAACAATAAACTAAAAAGGAAGCCTGTCTGTTTCTTTGGGTTATACACTGCACATTAATTCATTAGGCAAGATTTGGAGCATGATAAAAAGTGACGCCACCGATAATATCCTATGGGTTTTAACACATCAAATGAGATCTGCATTACGACCTTTATCTCTAAAGGTCAATGCTTTGGAGAATTCTTTTTACAGCATTATCCCTAGCTATTAAAATTAATGTACTTCCACTTAATCTAAAAAAAAAGTAGTAAAATATGAAGCATATCCTAGATTCAAGTAACACTTAAATGTAGGAAGCAATTTAAAATCAATATTTTCGAACTACAGTCATAAGGCACTACATACAGTTAGTCGTACAGAACCTAAGTCAAATGAGTGCTTCTGGACTAAAAAGTGTTTTGCTAAAAGGATATAAATGTGCATCCAGTTCTACAAGCAAAAGTCTTTCTTTTGTACCAAGGCCTTCGTTCATGCTAAAGTAATGGGATTTTGCCTCAAATAGAACTGAGTTAAAAAAAATAATCATACAGCAAACTGAAGCCTTCTCCACCACTCACAGGAGAAAGATCAGAGCATTTTCTGTTATAAATATTTATTTTGAAAAGAGCAGACTGTGTTATAACACTGATGACAGGATTTGTGGAAGCTGCTATAAAATAGCTTGCTCTGCCCTTCTGCAAAACAACATTTTTTCATTACCCTGCAAATCACAGGCTACTCACGCAGGTAGAGGGAGTGCAGGCTTGGGGTCTCCATTCTGCTTATGCATTTCAGCTGCCTTTGGCTTTGCTGGAAGTGTCAAATGTCTGAGTACGTGTCAGCTGCACACCATGGTGCTCTCATCAGCATGCGATGAGCTCTGACTCAGGGCGCAGGAGCATCATCTGGATATAAACCTGTCCTGCTTCATCTGCCTTGTCACCATCCTGAGGTCCATCGCTGTTTACTGCCCATACGAGCATTGCTCTAAGGGGCAGGTTTTTCATAAAGTGTAGTGTACATGGCTGCACAAACAAGGTATTTTTGTGATCTCCACAAGGAATACTTTCAAACGGTAACTGTGTAGCCAGATAACAAACTTCATTTGATTGCTAATGCACTGTAGAGGTGAAAATCTTATCCTAAATTCCCACTTCCGTGATATGGTATTTTTTCATTCATTCCTTTACTTTCTCTTCCTAACTTCCTGAGTCTCTCTTTGAGACTCTAAGTGTCCTTCAATAAGATATCCACTGCTATCACAGGGATGAACATTTCAGGCACTACAAAAAGTAAATATTTGTTTTCTGGTGAATTCAGCCCTGAGATAACAACAAAATATATCCATTAAAGTAATTTAGAAAATATATATATTCTGTAAACCATAATCATAATGTCAGATCTAATGGAGTATTCATCAAACAAAAAGCACTATATTTCATAATCGCAGCTAGATTTCCCTAGAGCTGAAATCTCTGCAACCAGGACAACTCAAGCAGATAATGATGACATTGTCTGAAAAAACATCACCCCTTACATAATTAGACTCTTAATTGTGCATTGTATCAGTCACACCCCATAAACCTGGGGAGTAACTTAAGAACTTGCCGTTCCTAGTGCTGATCTCAGAGACCTTAAACAAGAGATATGCCCCTGGACAGAAATCCCCTACAAACACCAAGGAGACTTTAGCATGTTTGCTTCTTACTAGAAAACACAATCAGAACAGAGGAACCAGGCTGTAATTGTTAGCCTACTAACAGAAACCGAACTTCAAATAACTGTGGTGTCATGTATTATATAAAGTGGCTGAGAATAATTTCTTCCTATTTAATCAAGGCTTATCAGCCAGTTTTGGTGGGGGACAAAACAGAACAGTGTTGCTTACTCCTGAGATCAGAAAATCTCTTATATTTAGGAATCATGTTTTGAAAAATTCTCAGACTTAGTGAATTAATTGTCTTACTTTTTCAAAATAGCTACTAGACTATCCTGAAGAATAAAGCTGAAATTTAGTCAGAGCAACTCATGAAAGCTGTCAAAGATATCAGAAGTTGGGCATGAGGAAACCTGCCCTCTGATTTCAAGTTCTTTTCAAATATTCAAATGCTGAAGTGGGTTTGTCAATACAAGAAAACAAAAGCTGCATCAGCATTCTATATTCGACACACTTGCTATGCACTCAGGAAATGTGACTTATGCTTGGTAACGTGAATCACAGACAGGAATTGAGTTCAAAATATAGTCAAAATACTGCACCTGTTTTGCCATCTGTATCAACAGGACCAGCTCAAAGTAACCAAACTATAGTGCATTTGAATTCACTGTTTATAAGTCAGGCCACTTATAAATGTCTTATAGTCTACACTGTATATTTTGTACCTAATGTTAATGACTATTTAAATACTTTCACATAAAAGCTTAATTGCAAAATGTGTCATGCAGTAAGTCTCCTATTCATGGTTCTGAGCTGAGTCCATAGTAACTTCTACACATACTTAGGGGTTCCTTAGACTTCAGGTATATTATAGACTCCCGACTTGGAAGGGACCCATGAGGATCATCAGGTCCAACTCCTGACTCCACATAGGGCAACCTAAAAGTTAAATCATATATCAAAGAGCATTGTCCAAACACTTGAACACTGACAGGTTTGGGGCCATGAACACTTCCCTGGAGAGCTTGTTCCAGTGCTTGACCACTTTTTCCTAATATCCAATCTGAACTTCCCCTGATGCAGTTTTGAGTCATTATTACGCAAATGGAGCATTTGTTAATGGGAATCTGTGGCACAACGGGCACATTCACATTTTTTGACTGAAAAAACCAGCACCTAACAAAAATAGGGATCTCTCTAGCCAATTCAACATTGGTTAGAGGTAAAGTAATTTCATCATACTATATTTAGAAATAGTGCATATGTTTTTAACTGTGACAATTACTGACATAACCACGAAGAAAAAATATGCATTCTTTGCCATTTGTAGGATGATTCACCTGACAAGAGTGTAGGAGCAGTGTAGACATCCACATTTAGGCTAAGTTCATAGACTTCCCTTACAGACAACTGAGAAAATGCACATTTTTAGGGCGTGATGCATCTCATTCTAGACACCAGAACTAGGACAAATTATACTTTTCAAAAAGTCACTACTTCAATTGTTTTACAGGGTAGATATCCATGTCAGAGGAATCCTAACCTTAATATATTTAAAATCAAATCAATATGCCTCTAGGAAAGAAGCTTTTTTAAACATGATTTACCAAGTTAGGTAAAAAGGTAACAACATTCTACAGCTTTTGACACCCAGGAGGTGAGATTGGTTGATACCACCATCACTTCTGCCCTGAAATCTATTACTCCTAAAACTGAAGACAGGACAACTAACATCCACTGAGGAGCTTCTCAGTATCTCTACTTTCAATTTAAGTACGATGAACTGACTTTTTTCTTCTGAATTCTGAAGGAGGTTTATTAGCACTTTCTGAAGATATGTGTTTATTCCAAGCATTCTATTCTATTCCTCTGCACTGTCTTTATAGTCTTTCTTTCATAGGTTTTCTTATGCAGCCACTGAAATTATGAGGAATTTTCTGAAAAATGACAGTGGTAATGAAAACAGTTACAAACTGTGACTCTCAGAGTAAAGCATACACCTTCAAATTCCCTACAATTGCAGCAATCACTCAAAAGAAAGTGAAAAGATGGAGAGGATCTGCAAGACAGCCCTCCCAGCATGAGACAGTCTAGCTATAATGTATTAATCAGATATAGTCATCGGAAAAATAAAGAAATCATCAAACAATCTAGAAAATCTATTTTAATAGGATTAAATCGACTCCTATTTGAAACAGTCATATCAAAACTGAAAATGCCCTGTCTTGTGATATCTTCAGATACTTGTCTTTCGATGTTTATTATGTGATTGATGAATGTCCACACGAAGGTTTAAAAATTTTTTCAAGATCTGTAGTCCAAGATATTTTTTTCAGAAAGTTATTCTTTTGGACATTTTTCAATAATCAAATAAATATCTTATTTTGACATTTAAAAAAATCAGCAGCAGCATCAATATCTAAAAATAAAACTATTTCATCCAGAACTCAATAGATTTTCACTTTAATATTGTGTTGCCATATTTCGTGGAATTTCTGGCTTGGTTGCTTTTCATCCACACTCTCCTTTCTGGACAGAACAATTCTTTTGAATTAAATCTCTCTTGACTGACTAGACACAAATATTTCAAGGAGTACAGTTCAACATACAACCTAACTAATAGATAGAGTTGGAACTCAGAAGTACAAAATTTTACTCCTCAAGGAGCGTCACAGGAAAATCCCTGAATAAATTTTTTTTTTTAATTTTACCTCCTTTCTGTAAAGTTTCAAACCTTCAAAACAGGTCTTGATTTTTTTTTTTTTTTTTAAGAAGAAACATTTCAGATGCAACCCTCATCTTTTAACAGACATGAGGAATTGCAGTTTACAAAGTGCATTTCAACCATGACGCAGATCATCCCATGGGAAGTCTGTCCAGTCTTCTCATCCAGCTACATATGGCTTTTGTTACAGGCTTTAGTCAGTTTTGAATAATTGTTCTACATAATCCCCCCATTTTCTTTGAAAACAAAAGGTTTGTATTATGGAAAGAACAATTTAACCAGAAACAGGATTGAGTACACATAACGAAAACAAAATGTAATCTGACTTGAAAAAGAAAGGCACATCTATATCTCCATGGTTTTTCTTTCCTGATGAATCTCCATCTTCCACCTAAGCATTACTAATCCCAGATGCCAGAAGCTACAAGGTTGATCAAGAGAAGCAGAACAGCAGTGGAACTTTAAAATGGAACAAAAGGACATGTGGTTTTCCATCTCCTGCTACCTCTTGTACCAATGTAGGAGAAAGAAGTGGAATTATGTGGGAAGGACATTAACACTGAGAAAGAGAAGGCAGTCTACACATTCTTCTTTTATACAGGTCAACAACTGTTTAGAAATGTGATATGTGGCCCCTTAGAGCTGCAGAACTCTCTGAGTACCTCTACACTAGCGCTGATCAGAGGCCTATTTCTGAAGCGAATTTTCCAGTTGCCATCGCAATACTATGCTTTGGCTTGTACCTTGGGACAGTCCTAGATCATGTGAACTGTCTTCTTCTCACACTAAACTAAACTGGAAGAAGGGCTCCAGGAGTGCATCTAATGCCCTCCAGCCACAAATAGGCATTCAATGCATGCAACAAACTGACGGTTAGTCTGTGTGGTCTACTGTGCTTACTAAAGTAGGGGATAGTTTATATGATTGTTGATGGGCACCAATGAAATGTATGTCCATAAAAAAGACTGTGATATATTGAGGCAATTTTAAATTCTTCTAGCAATATTCACAATCAGTTCTACTGACAGAACACGATGGAATTAATCAGGTCCACATGCCACCGACTAGCTGAGAATGAAGAGCAAAGGGGTTACCTTAATAGGGCTCCCATCTGGAGTGAGAACCTCTTCTGAAAGCTCCATCATCTTCAGTGCCATGAGGGCAATGGCTTTAGCATGACTAAGACTTTTCTTATGGAGCCCTGCCGCAACGCAGTACGCATCACCTATTGTTTCCACCTGCAGCAATCAAACAAATCAAATGTTAAAGTATGATAATGAGATGAGATCCTTACCATTAGTTATCTGCAATCAATTAGCATTGCTTAAAAACATGTGAGCAAAACATCCATAAAATTAGCAATTAGACAACGGAGCATAATTACCCAAGTTTGCAAACAGGTGCAGTCAAAACCTGACACATGATTACACAGTGGTTCATCACCATTATAACCAAAGAAGATCATTACATCTAGAACAGTGTATGCCATCAGCTGAGATATGACAACATTTTCCCATAGCAGTAATACAGAAAACTATTTTCCTAAATGAGAAATTGCTAGTAGCTTTGTTTGACACTATCCTGGCTGAGTTTGCTGTGGGGTAAGAATAGTCCTACATGATAATTATTCATAATTATAATTTGCTCTGATAGAAAAGTATAGCAGGAAGATAATTAGAAAACGCAAAACATCACCGTAAAAACAACGAGTCTATAACTTCCCAGTAGCAGGTAGCTCTTCGTGGTATAGGGCTAATTTACAAATAGATGCTATTGCTACAGACTTTTGACTGCACCTCTATTACTTTCAGATAAGAATCGTTGCCTCACTCTACTATGCAGGCTACTTGACTGTGAGTTCCCTACCTTCAGGCATCAAGTTCAGCAGACTGATCCCTCTGGTCTCTTCAGACAGGTCTTACTTCTCTCATATCTTTGATTTTCTTTAAAGAAAGCTGTCCCTCAGGAGGAAGTGGGAGCAAAAGAAATTACAGAAGCCCTCTGGCTCTGTAAAGGCAGCCTGAGAAACACTGAAGCCCTCAAGTTTTGCAGCTTTATTGACAGCATTGTATTTTGCAGTCTGCTTGCCCACACATCTGCAACAAGCTCTGCATGCAGTCCATAAACACATGCCCAAGCAGACTCAGCCCTGAAGGATTAGTTTGGTTTTTACTACACAACTAATCTGGCTCTCACTCTGCCCACAACACTGCAGAAACACCAGAAAAGGCTTCAGCAAAGACTAGGGTGAGAAGAAAGCATGCACTGAGCAAAGAGTTATTCAGAGAATAAATACAGCTGATTCTTCTCTCAGGGATTCCACTAATATGAGAAGACGTGGACCTTCTCAGATTAATTTCCAGCCCTGATAAACAGAATTGGAAATAGTATCTCAAAAAGTAAGCATTACATGTAAATGTACCCAGAGCATGAATCTGGAATAGCATTATGAGCAAATACTTCCCACCATCAGACTTACAGAAGTTGTTACAAGCCCATTGCCAAGTTTGGCACCTCAGTCTTCCCTGCTGATTGTGCAGAGGATATACAGAAGAAGCTGAGTGTTTCTCATGAGCAGAGAGCTGAGACAGCTGTTAGAGCTCCCTCGTCACTTTTGGAAGCTCCTAATAGTACTTGTATACAGAAAAAAACATGTAGGAGCAATCAATACTGCAGTCTGCTTGCCTGTTTTACCCAAGCCATATCTCAGGACCTCTGTCCACAAGAAGCAGAGATTGCCAACTCCCTGCGGTTTAGGAGGTTCTCTTTCCAAAGACAAATGGGCAAGTGTACTGTAATGGCTGGTGAAAAATGTAAAATCTAGGGAAGAAAATACACAAGTATAGTAAGAAAAAGTATCAGAAATTAAAAAGACACTCTGGATGGCTAAGAAATATATGGTAAAAAATTCTCAAAATTAGCAGGAAGAATCCAAAGAGCTGCACATTGTCATCCTTAAAAATTGTGGATGAACATAACCAGTTTGAATAGAAATAAAGAAGTTACTACAAGAGCTGAGTCTATGATGTCAAACACAAAAATTAAATACAAATTCTGCTCTTTGTTCAATTATTTAATATTAGAATGACTTTTCCACCAAAGTTAGTTGCATTACATCGCTGTAAGCAAGAAAAGATCTGGGACCATATACTGTTCCTGCAATGTTCAGGCAAACCTACTTATTTTGTTAGCATCTTCCTGAAATTTCCATAGCTCTGAAAACTACTTTAACAGCTAAATTGCACCCACTGAATGAGTATCATCATCAGAGTTACACTGTACATATCTGCGTGCTACCAGAAAAATGGGACTGAAGCTGCCTCATGTTAACCTCACTCTGAAAATAAAAATGATAACACTCTTTAAAGTGCTTGTCTCTATGAAGTTCCTCTGCCAGTAATACTAGAGAACCAGGGGAATGATTAGGACTGCTGAGACTGACCTGGTCGTTGAAACTCAATGTGATGAGTACTAATAATGTTGTCTAACTGATTTACCATTCTGTGACTGTTTTCGTCACTATTAAGATTTTCCCTAACTAAGCATTTAAGCTGAAATTTCCATGCTGAGTATCTCCATCAAACTTTAACTTTGGTTCAGTCCTCCTTCAGAATCAGATTTGGCAAATTTTCCCATTATCTGTGTTTTTTTGAAAAAAGCTCCAGGAGTTCTCATAGTTCCCTAATTCAGGTTGTTCGTGGCGCTTTGGTTTGGTCCTCTCATACAGAGTTATAGAATTGCAGAATGGTTAGGGTTGGAAGGGACCTTAAAGA
The DNA here is from genome assembly GCF_000699245.1 of Pterocles gutturalis. Classification (NCBI taxonomy): domain Eukaryota; kingdom Metazoa; phylum Chordata; class Aves; order Pterocliformes; family Pteroclidae; genus Pterocles; species Pterocles gutturalis. The sequence goes on along the minus strand of NW_010118237.1, from coordinate 56,257 downwards.
TCATTTAGTCCAACTCCCCTGCCATGGGCAGGGACACCCTCCACTAGCCCAGGTTGCTCAAAGCCTCATCCAGCCTGGCCTTGAACACCTCCAGGGATGGGGCACCCAGAGCTTCTCTGGGCAACCTGTTCCAGTGTCTCACCACCCTCATCATAAAATGAATTATCCTTATATCAAGTCTAAACCTACCCTCTTTCAGTTTAAAACTATCGCCTCTTGTTCTGTCACTACATGCCTTGGAAAAATGTCTCTCTCATTCTTATAGGCCCCTTTTATGTACTGAAAGGCTGCAATAAGGTCTTCCCAGAGCCTCCTCTTCTCCAGGCTGAAAAACCCCAACTCTCAGCCTTTCTGCACAGGACAGGCGCTCCAGCCCTATATCATTTTCATGGCCTTCCTCTGGACCTGCTCCAACGTGCCCATGTCTTTCTTGCACTGGGGACCCCAGAGCTGGACACAGTACTCCAAATGGGGTCTCACAAGAGCAGAGAGTAAAGGGAGAGAATCACCTCCCTTGACCTGCTGGCCACACTTCTTTTTATGCAACTCAGGATATGTTTGGCTTCCTGGGCTGCGAGCGCACATTGCCAGCTAATGTCCAGTTTTTCACTTATGCTTATGGTTAAAACTAGCCCCAAGTCCTTTTCTGCAGGGCTGCTGTCAATGCAGGGCTGCTGTCAATGCAGGGCTGCTGTCAATCCCGTCCAGCCCCAGCCTGTATTGATACCGGTGGTTGCTCTGATCCAGGTGCAAGATCTTGCACTTGGCTTCATTCAACTTCACAAGATTATATGAGAATATTAAAATAGAAACTGCAATGAGAGCAATATGTTGCACTTCAGAATTTCGGGGTGGGCCTGTCAGTGAGTCAGATGCTCATGGAGAAGAAGGAGATCTCCCTTATCTCAGCTGAGTAGCAAGAATGGGACCAGTAAAACAAGTACTGCTCATAGCCCACTCCAGACTATCTGCTGAGTAGATCCTGAAATCACGGTGCATACCAGAGAGCAACTTACTCCATAAATATTCTAGTAAATGTCAATAGGATTAAGAGAAAAGGAAGGTACTACTCAAGGTGGCTAAAAATAGCAGCACTCAGCTCTGTTTGACGCTGTTCAAGATGATGATATACAGTAATTAAACTTCAGAGGAAATTTTTGCCTTGTGATAAACTAACCTCTGATTTTGTTACTTTGTAATGTGAATATTATAGTGCATTATTAGTAGGGTATTTGATTTTTATAACCTTCCTGGATACACATGCAGGAAAAGGTATTTTGCTATCAATGTAAGACTAGAATACATTATTCTGCTTCTTTTAAAAAACAAAATCAGTTCTGTTTTTAGTATTTCAGACATTTTTTTCATATGATTACAAGTTTCACTTCTTAAGATTTGGTATATTTTTGTCCTATTTAAAGAATCGTTTCTTACTATTCTTAGTATTTCTGGCCATTCACTGACAGCCTGTGGTCAGCTCCACTGGAGCTTTCATTAATTGGGAACTAAGTACCATAGAAGACAAGGGTTATTGAACTTCAATGTCAAAATTAGACCATTCTATGAAAATTTAGGATATAATTTTTATTCTTAATTGATAAACAAAGAAGCCAGGAATCACTGCAGCTACTTACACTGCTATATGAAAAACTCTCTAAAGCCTTCTATAACTCTGTGTCTAGTTATTGGAAATGTCCAAAAGATTTTTAGTCAGGCCCTCAACAAATCAAAGATTAAGAGTCATAATCAATTAAAGTAGTTGTGTGTACTCTATAATTCAGAAAAAGCTTATTGGTAGATATCCTGAGACTGATGAATATTGTAGAGTGACAATGAGTTAGGTCTTGCAGCAGGAAGAAAACAAAAATATTTTTCAATCTTGGGAAGTCATTTCTATGATGTACCCAGCTTCTGTTTGTGCTTGGTAGATACAGGATGTCTGTTTCAGGCATGAACAGTACTTTTTATAGAAGTTGAGCTCTATAGTAATTGTCTTATAGTCACTTGTTCTTAATTAATACTGATTTTAGGTGGAATATGACTTCTAGATGAATCTGTCAGCCCAGCAGACAGAACATGATTTCTCCAATTTTAAGGTGTCCAGAGAACAGAGGTTGATAGACTGTCCCTTGGGCAGCTACAACAGGTCTCTTCTAACTACCAGTAGCTAAACCTTGTATTGTGTTATGTCACCCAAACAAGAAATGGGAAGTTGCAGCTGAATTATGTTCCCCAGGTATAAAGTCAGGGTGTTGATTCAGTTACAGTCAGAAGGTAAAATGAGGGGTATTGAAGTAACAGCCCTGCTTCTGTGTTCCTCCTCATGAATGTGTGAATGTGCAACAATCATTACGCATATGAACTTCTAGAAGTAACGAGGGAACTGAAGTGTCACACTTAATTTCACAGGCTTACACACATAGGGGAAATATTTTGTAAGTGAAACCTGTAATGACAAGTTTAAAGATTTTCATCTAAAATATTCAGAAATCCCAACACTCTAAGGAGTTTTACTAAGCACCTTTTTCAAAATACAGCTTGGAAACAAGCATAAAAAATGTAAACATGGGGGTCACTCTTGAGATAAGTCTAATCTGAAATTTCTGCAGCAATCAGAAACATTAAAACCACTGAAAGAAGCAGCTGGAGGGAGAATTGGCTCTAGTTTTAGTCCTGTAACAACTGTTACAGTGGAGTACTCTTCAGAGTGTTTTTTTCATGTACGAGCCATAAAGAAGTGTGTGTGGTTTGTTCCTTTTTTAACGGCTTAAATTATACCAAGAAGGATTCTTTGCTTATGGTTAAAACTAACGATGTACAAAAGCATGGGTCTGAAAATTCAGAAATTGCTGTCTTTTTTCAGGAAGAAAGTCTATCCTTGACAGCATGTCCCTTGTAGATCTTTCACCTTCCTCTGAAGCGTACTTGTGTACTATTGTTGCCATTCCTAAATACTTGCAGGGCTGCATAGGTATTTATTATCTCACTCCTAAGGGTTACAATATTTAGCACCCATTCACCCTAATTCACCTCTATGCCGCTGTCTCTATGGCTTGCTCAATGCTTTTTTGCAAAATAAATAAATAGGAAATAAAAAGTTGGATTGCCTTCACTATAGAGACAAACACAGTTAAAGTATTATCTCTAACTCAAAGTGTCACCTATAAATAAAAACCCTTAATGCAGGTTGCATTAGTGATTTTAGTTCAGGTTGGCTGTCCTGCTGAGATAAAATTTACTGCTAACGGAGCCCTTCTCAAGCCAAACCCATTCAAAGGACATTTATCCTTCAGCACCTTGCTGATGAATATATATACAGAAAGAAGGGGTTGGGTTTTTTTGGTTTTTTTTTTTTTTCCTCACAAGGCAATGGAAAAAAATTTCAGTGCAATCCAGGATAATGAGCTACAGGACATTCCTGGATACCTTGATGTTATACTCAGGTGATCAAGTGAATACAGGATTACTTTGGAAAGTAAATACATTAAGTATTGCATAACCAGCCTCTGCTCAAGGATGCTCTTCGTTGAGAAAAGAAAAGCTTTCAGTGGTACATGTATGAGGAAAAATATATGCTGTTCAAAGTTTTTGGTTTCTTCTATCAACATATATAGATTACCTATATAACTGTATCACAGACACAGACTATAGATAAAGTAACTAAACATAGATATTCTTTGGCCCTTTCCGTGTCTTGATTTCATATCCTTCTTTTATAGAGTAACAGATATTTCTTCAAATTCAATTGAGTTTCCAAATGCATCAAATCCTGCTCGTGGTCTCATGTGTTTCTGTTATTTTAATCACCAGAAATATTTATTTCTGCTTAAATTGGTATGTGTACATAATCATTGTAATTTTAAGTTGGCAGGAAAACTTGGAATATTAGTTTCTTTATGTTCCACACCCCGTTCCCAGACACAGTATATAAAATATAAATGCTATATTTATCTGAAGAGAAGCTTATTATTAAACTGTTTCTTATCACTTATGAGCAATCTGCCAATAGCCTGAAACTCTTCTAGTGCTGGGAGATATTCTGTAAAATTTAATTCTGTAATATTGAAATAATAACAAATAGCAGTTGCAATGATATCAGTTTTCTCTTAAAGACCTTGAGAGTGAAAAAAAATAGAAATAAGCAGCAGGGAAAGGGGTAATGGCTTAGCTAATCACAGTTTAATGTTCTTTGCCTTCCTCACTTAAATCTTCTCACTGAGAAAACTAACTTTTCTGGTTTGAGTGTCATTTTTTTTCCCTGCACAGAAGGGCATTATTCTCCATCTTAATATACCTGCCTCTCCTTGCATCTTTTGCCTGTGCATGTTTTGCCTCTCCTTCCCAAATACAGACACATTGTTCTGGGTTCATGCACTGTGTGCTGATTAGTTAACACCTTTCAAAATACAGTATGTAAAATAACCATCTAGAATTTTACTGATAAATATACCTGCCTTTTCTGGCAAAATCTGTGCTTCTTTTCCTGATAATAACATTATTTGCACTCTCATCAAGCCTGCAGTTGATATCAAAGTAGGGGGACCAGTCAATTAGCTCTAGGGCAGAGCTGCCATCCTGAGACGCGTGCATAGGCAGGATGAATCAGCTGGCAGGAAATTCATTAAATTCAACAAGCACATGTGCAAAGTCCTGTCCTTGGAAAGGAATTTCCCTGGAACTGATACAGCCTGGAACCAACTTCCTAAGGAGCAGCTCTGCAGCAGAGAGCTGTGGCACATAGGCCAGCAGCGAACCGTGGGACTAAAGATGGCCGGTGACTGGGCTGTACAAACAGAGGTTGGGGGAAGTGGTTATCACTCCCTGCTCAGCACCCATTAGACAACACCTAGACACTGCACCCAGTTTTGGGCCCCTCAGTACAAGACAGAGATTGATAAACCAGATCCAGCTCAGTGGGGGACCACCAAGATGGTGGGAGTTGGAGCATCTGCCCTGTGAGGAGAGGCTGGGGCAGCTGGGCTTGTTCAGCTGGGAGCAGAGATGGCTTTGGGGGGACCTAAGAGCAGCCCCCAGTGCCGGTGGGAGGTCCTGAGGAGAGGAGAGGAAGGAAACAGATTTTGAAAGAAAGCCCTTTTTTCTGTGTATTTTATTATGGATAACTTTATTCCTCAGTTGAACCACAGAGTTGCATTGTTTGGAGCTGCGACACTACCGTTTCCCTGGTGATCACCCAGCAGATTAGCATCTGCCAGCATGTCAGCCTTTATCTTTCTCTAATGATCATCGGTAAAATTACCACCTCAGTTTCCTTGGTTGATGAAATGCTGTTAGTATGTCTCTTCTTAGCTAAAAGTGAACAGAATCACCACTAATGTCAAGGACCCTTGAATACTCTGTTGTCTCTTACAGTCAATCCGACATGTTACTGATTGTTTCAATGGGAGTGAGCAATACATAGTTCTTTGGAGGAAGATCATCTAATCCATTTGCAAAAGTCAAGGAAAGTCAAGCTTTGAATTAATCAGTAAAGTATTCTAAGGGACCCTACTGAGAGATAGCACAATTCTCATGCTCAGTAGTAATGGGAGTTATTCCAGCACCAATATAACAAAAAACAATGAAATTAGGAATGAAATAACTTGGGTTGATGGATGCTGATTGTATGAGAGAATTTAAAATGCAGTGAAACTTCATTTTACTGAATCAAAATATACTCTATGCACTAAACAACATAACATGGCACTAAACTGTGTAACATGACCAAATAACCACAAAAATAAAGCACCTGAAAAGTAGAAGGCACAAGCAGGGAAGAAGCAATATTTCAAGCCTGTGGGCTACAAATTGATAAGGTGTAGACTACATGGGTGAGATTAAGCTCCCCTAATCAGGAACACCTCTAATACAGTAATCTGAATATGAGTTATTCACTCACAATTTTCTTTACAATCAATGGACTGAAATGGGAACTCTAGCAGTCATCTGACCTGTGCTAAGCATCTCCTTCAGGAACAGCTGAATCTCACACTGAAAAAGATTCACACTTACCCTACAAAATCATACTTTTCTCTGTTGACTGGGAGGATAGTCTAGATGAATTGTTCTATGTTATAAATAGCATGGTTTCACCTCCGTACCAGAACTATAGAAGAGAAAGAATTAGCAAGAGCATGTGAAGAGCAGAAGGGCAAACTGAAAATGGAAGGTCACAGAAGCAGGTGAATTTTATAAGTAGGACAGGGCGAGTTCTGGGAAATCAAACAGATCTTCAGGAAAGCTGATCTCTAGACAGACAGATGAACCAGTGGAAAACCTTCCTACACTCCATATGTCAGTTTTCTTTTCCACTCTTAGAACAGCATTTATTGGAGAATATGAAGTTAAAGCGATTCCTATGATTGCATTATCAAAAAAAATCAATGACTTCTAGCTTATTAATTTTATTTTGAAGATCTGAAAACAGTTTCTTAAGAGGCAAAGTCAGGGTATGTCCCTGGCTTTCTCATAGTCAGAGTAAGTTCCATATGTACTCCTCAGCCTGGACTTTCTGGAGTATACCTTAGTTTCCTGCACACCTAGGCTGCATTTCCATGGGAGCATATAAAGATATAAGGAGGTGGTTTCTTAAATCTCATCCCAGCATGAAGCCAGGATTCAGGATGGGAAACTAGATGTTTCTTTTATGAAAGCTGAAACATCTTCCCTCTAAAGGAATACAGAAAAACTCAGCCTTAAGATTAAATTCTTGCAAGCATAACTCTAAAAAACCATTGAAGTTAATAGCATCTCCCAGTAAGCTTTTCTTTCATCTGTTTTCTGCTCCAAGTTCTACAGCAGGTAAATTAAAAAAGGCCATGCAAAGTAGTGCTTCAGAGTTGTTATTTGGGCTTCATTATTCCTGTCTGTGACTTCTAGTTGAGCAGCAAACATGGTATGTTTTTTAACTGGTATGGAACAAAGACTGAATAAAAAGCAGATTCTCTCCATTATAGTTTTATTTTAAGTCAGCAACCTCAGCACTCATCACAGGGAGCAATGTATTTGATATCGATATTCTACTTCAAGATGTCATTGACATCTCCCATATTTCCTCCTACCCAAATCCTTCTCCAAATACATCTCTGCAAATCAGTAATAACTGATAACTGTCATTTGATATGCAAGACTCCTCCCATGTTGTCATCAGCATACTTTTTCTGAGAAATGGCTGAAAACTAGGTTTATGTGGGTCATGATGGCCTGGTAAGGCTTAGTTTGTGAAACTCTCAAAAGACTTTAGGCAAGCTGTTATCTTCTCATGCATGACTCATCCCATGCCTCTGAAAGTCCACTACAGAGTGCATGTTCCTGCTCCCACAAAGTACCCCAAAACAGGAAAAAGATGGCATAAGTGTGTTGACTACTAGGGCTAAGATACTGTGTGTCAGCACAACAGCAAGATCCTGTTTAGCTCAAAAAATCCTGTATCTTGGCATGCATATTTTGGCATCCAGGTCAGACATGCTATTAATCACCAAGTGGGAGGGAGGGCAGATGTGAAGTATATTGGGCAGCTTATGGTAGAAAGACTTAAAAAGTCACTTAATCTAAAATACAGATTCTAAGGAAAGAAATGTCAAAGAAACATGCTGTAGAGAAACTACATATGTTATTCCACTGAGAGGTGAAGCGTGTGTGCTCCTTCTCTGCAGGTGGTGTAAGTGAAGTTCAGAAAAGTCTCCACTGAGCATGGCCTAAAGTACACTTGATCCTGAGGTAGCTTCTTGACCTACATCTCTGTCTACGCAACAAATAGCAAATACTGTCTTTTTTCAAATTAATCGAAACCCATTTGTTTTCTTGATGTCATGTGACTACAAATTAAAGCCCAGTTCTGTTTGCATTTTGAAGTATTCTACATGTTTTTCCATGGCACAGATTTGTCAGAAAAGCTTTGAAACACAGTTGCATCATGCAACACTGTGAAGCTTAACAACATCTGTGAGCTTAAAATACTTAGGCCTGGGTATTTTGCTAGAAATTAATTCTACATGTTGTACACATTTTTATTTGTAGAGTCACTAAATCTCTGGGATACTATTAAAAAAAATGTATTTTTAAAAGTTTTAAAGGTTTTAACAGTTTCCAAGATAAGATTTGAGAATAAGAATGTCCTCAAATGGACTTAAGAATCTCCTTCAGTCTCTACCTTAGTGTTTGGTTCTCTTAACTTTTGTCTCTCAACTTTTCAAAATTAACTCCTAAGCAGTGAAATCTTGTGTCTAAGTTTCAAGGTAACTCTGAAATGCTTTTATGACACTGCATTCTACTTTTGGAAACAGTCCAACATACAGAACCCCCGCCATGTGAACAGGAATGGATTCCAAGTGTCCACCTATGAAGTTCAGAGATCTGTTCATCTGGTAAAGCTTACTTTTATAAAAGAAATGTCTTAGTCTAAAACCCAGCTTCTTTCCCAAGAGCCTAATTACGAAGCAATTGCTCTTACCGGGCTTGAGGGCATTTTATTTTTAGTCAATTTAATGATGCTACATGCTGGCAAGTTCAGGAGCATTTTGCAGGAAGAGCTGTATTCAAACTCTTTCTATAGCACCTACTTAGCAGTCTTAAGCATAAATATTTCAATATCCAATATATGGAGGAACTCTTTAATGTACATGTTAATTCAGAGTGATGTTTTCTTTAGGAAAGCAAAAGAGACCAATAGTACTTGTTGTGTAGACTTATTATTTAGTATTTTAAAAGTGTTTTTTTTCACTAGTTAAAATAGAGACATGCTAGAAGACTTAAAATTTACATTATGTCAACATCAGGTTTGCACACAATAGTCATGTAATACAAAAGTCATAGTGCATAACTGATTTCTCTCTTCTCTAGACAAATATGAAACTGCAAAAATCACACCAAGTATGTCTGATGAGTAGAAAATGTCCGGGCTTGCACTCTGTCTTATATGAGGTAGTTGCAATATCAAATTAACAACTATTTAACATAACAAGCAAATATTAACATAATCATGCATGACTTAAGACATACATTTATGTTTAATATGAATGCCTGCCTCCACTCGTAAGAGTGGTCTTAATTTGCTATAGGTATCCACAGTATTAGAACTACTATTGAACAACAACATCTTCCTCAAGGTTACATAAGCTTTAATTTACCTGTCTTAATACATTAGCTAGCTTCTCTTAACCTACCTAGGTATTCTCCATATTAATTTAAATCATTTAAGAAATTAAGGTATAGTTATGAATGCTATTTGCATGAATGAAAGCACTGCATCTTGGCATGCTCAGGTATATGAAGGGCCAGCCATATGTTGTCACAGTTGTGCTACGTTATTGTCTAGAGCTGACAAAATACTGGACTGTTTAAATGGAAATAGCCCAGGCTGACGGAAAGTGAAATCAATTTTCTCCAGTCCCTCAGAGGGACTAAAATTTAGAAGGTGGAAAAACTTGACACAAGAAAACCAAGGATTTAAGTATTAATGGTGGGTTTTACAAAACATAGCTTCAGGGAGACCTGTACGCTGCGACAGGGCGTGCTCTTAGCCATGGTTCCTATCCAGCTGCTACGTCTGGGCTTGCTCCTCAATACAGAGCAGGGAGTCCCAAAAGAGGACACCCTTCTGGGTCTTTCCTAAACAAAAATTCAAGATATGGCCATGGTTCACACACAAACTGAGGACCTGGTAAGCATTCCCAAGACCTACAAGTTGGACATAGGTTATAAGGCTCCCAAGCAGCTTGAGAGAAATGGAGTGGGACGCTTATCTGAAAAGCACACATTTGTTTATAAGAGAAAAGTGGAAGGAGAGAGACAGAAAAAGAGAAGGAAATGTATGCAAGCATGGCACTCCTGAAGAAGAAATTATATACAGAAGCAGAAGTCCTAGACTCTTCAGAGGATTTCTGCATGATGAATTGCCTAAAGCAGGGGAACATGCACAGATGTTTTAGTGCTTTGTGCAGGTCTGTATGTTTATGAAGTAAAGAATGACTCTTCTGGAGCCTGCACATCTGTTTGCTTCATTTGCACATTTCCCTAAAGACAAAAAGTGTAAATCCTCCACGAGGCTGCAGAAAAAATACATGCTTAAATTAATGGGAAGTCTTAAAATATCCCAGAGTTCTTGGATGGTGATACACCAGATATGCAGGCAAAATTCTGTTTCCATTTTTTTTTTTTTAACTTAACCCAAGAACACTTCAGAGTTCCCAAAAAAACATAGGTGCCCCAAGTTTGCCCTGACTTCATACTGGAGTGAGACACACCTGTATGCCAGCAAGTTAAGTCCATGCACAGCCAGAGAGTTCAAGGAGAATGTCAGTGCTACAGCCTGCTCAGAGCAAGAAAAGGAAGAAGGTTTAGGAGCCCTCTGTGGTGGCATCTGAACAGATCAGTGTGCTGAAGGGCAGCTCTACCAGGCTGGGTGGCATTACAGAAAGAGCGAGCTTCTGAGCAATTGACATTTTCTTCTATTACCCATTTTCTTCTATTACACATTCAAAACCCACAGACTGTAAACTAAGAGGAAGAAGCAACACCTAGTACTACGGTAATCCCAAAACTGCACCTATTCCTCTTAAAAAATAAAAAAGGCATATATGGTATTTTATGCATGTAATATTGCTCATATAAGAGTATCAGTATCGTTTACATATTTTAATTGCATTTCACAGTAATCTTCATTCTGCAGATCCCTAAACTGAAGCTAAAAGAATTTGAAACCTTCTCAAAACGGTCACGTAGTTGCACTGAACTTAAAATGTTAAAACTGCAGAAGTGATGAAAAGACAAAAACAGTGACCATAGATTTTAAATGAAAACTTGGAGACTATGGTTTTTAACTTACGAAACGTAAAGCCTATAAAATCTCAGAATAGTCTGAAACTCGTGACTCCTGTCATTGCAGTATACTTTAGTCATTATAGCACCAATAGTAAGCTTATTGGTTCTCAAGGAGGAATAGTCATGGCATTGAGAAAGCATGGGCATTTTCAGTAAAATGAATACTGATTTCTGCAACTTAAACTACCAGTATAAAAATGTAAAGTGATATATTTAGAAAATGTGAATTTAAACTTAGATTCCTAAAAGCATTATATCACAACCTCAATATAAACAATATTTTTCAGAACTGGTGAGTATCAGTCTTGAATGATTGCAGAGCAGTCCAGACTTCCCACCCTTTAGTCTCAGGTCTTTATAACGAGCAAAAATTAACACTGTAGCCAGAGTTAGGTGTTCAAAATCAGAAAATTAAGATCTGACATACTAACTGGATCATTTAGAAAAAATAACATAGTATCATTCAGTGTTAAGTAAGTGAAATAATGTTGCCAGGAATAATAGCCAAAAAGAACCCCAAGGAAGCTTGTAAAGGGCTTTGAGGCATGTGTCTGGCACCACTCCAAGGGCCAAATAATGAAACCAAAAAAGAAAGCAGAAATTCATGTAACAAAGTTGGGAATTCAAACTATAAAATTAATCCTGTGGAATTATATTGTCAGCATATATACCCACCCAGCCAGTGCATGCATGGCCAAAAAGCAGCAACAATACATGCTGCCTTTACTCCACACAGTAGTTAAAGGGCGAGGGAGGAAATGGGGTTGTTTCAGAAAGGAAACTGAGGGGAAAAGAGCTGAGAAAGCAGGTCTACAGAGGCCAAAGGACTCAGACAGAAAAAAATATTTAAAATTATCTTGTGTTACAGACATATTAATTGGAGGGAGAAACAGAAGCTGCAGGAATCTTAAGCAGGGATGATTTCAGTCTGCAGAGTTGTTTCCAACGCCAGCAGCCATGGCTGCAGCATGTCTTATCTGATAAAGAGATGGTTTAGCTGGAGCATAATTTCCCAGCACTTGGCTTGTAAACAACAGGAACATACAGAGTAAATCAGGTCAAAACAAAGACATACACAGTCAGGACAACCAGTATATACTCTACCCAAAGCAACTGCTTTCAAAATTTACTGAGATATTCTCTCTCCCATTACTTCCGCACCCGGAGTCCATGTTTCTACCTGCATGTCCACCGACACTAACTTGCCAAGCATCTCCATCTACATTGCTTTGATTTGCACTCCCTGCTTGGCAGCATCTTTTCTTCCTCAATTCCAAGCCAAATAAAATTAGCTCAGACAGTCAGCAGCACCAGTGTCCAACTGCATTGCCAGGTCTCAGTTCTCTCACATCCTCCCCCTTCTGTGATTACCCCAAGAGTGTCCCTCTTGATCTTTTCATCAAGGCTCTATGTAAGCAGATTCTTTCTAAAGTTTCACTTTCTAAAACACAGATCCTTTCAGGCTGATAAAACTGTCACCCAGACTTGTATCACCGTGCATCTCAATTACTGCAGTGTTCTCCCTCAGCCTGAACAAATGTAATCTGTCATCTTTGGCATCCATTCAAAATGCTGCTGTGAAGTTTATTTTCTGAGCCCATCATTTGCCTGTGTAATTCCTACCTATGCATACATCCATTGGATATCCTTTCCCTTGCTCATCAGTTATAGCTACTTACTTTCATTACCAAGAAATTTCAAAGTGTAATTCATTCCCCCTTCAGCCCTCTCCAAGCATTTCTTATTCTGTATCCAACAGCTCATTATGCTTGCCCTCTATGTCTGACTTGTTAAATGTGAGGATCTTTGCTCTTCTTTCTGTGCCATACTTCTCTGTCAACATCCCTGAATGAATAGTATGAGACAACCAAAAATATTACGTTCATTGTCTGAGTCCGAGATTAGAAGAACTGAGGTTCTGAATACAAAATGCTGTAACAGTAAAGTTGGGTGAATAATTTACAGCATTGAATTAATTTAATTAATTTGGTTAATTTTCTGTTTACAAAACAATAAATTTGGTATTCAGAAGTACTCAGCTAATAATATTTGCAAATTAGTCTTGCCATGTGGCTTAAAAACAAGCAGATTTGAAAATTGATCTGTTTTGGTGTATATACAGGTCACATGATAAATTCCTGTAGCCTAGTCACAGGAGTATATCTTAGAGGCAGGCTGTGTATACAAAAACTGGTGATTATATATCTAAAATTCACCACCTGACAATAACTTCTAAAATTATAGTTGTTATGGTGGTGATCATTCCTACCAATATACTTAGCTTCCAGAATATCATCTGAAAAAAGTTAAAAATATATAAACACACGAGCTATTTTTATTTTAAAATGCAAATGCTTCTTCAAAAGAACTGTCATTTTATTTTAAGCATATATTCTAAGGAAAGAAAAAGGGTTCATTGCCTGAGTTTTGTCTTTCTGTAATGCTCAACTGAGTCATTTTCCCCAGTAAAATAACCCCACAGTAACTTTTTTAGACTTGTGTTTGAAAAGCAAATGAAAAAAAGATTTGGGGGGAGAAAAAAAAGGTACATAAAACTCCAAAATAGCCACAGCGCACACTGCCTTGCACATGGGTGGGCTTTGGAGGAACGCAAGGGATGTGTAGGGAGGCTCAGGGAACATGGGGGAGTAGGATATGGAGGAAAAACCAGGATGAAAGGATCTGAGAAAGAACTGGTAATATCAAAGCAGCACCACTGGAGAAAGGGTGTTAGAAGTGCAAGACATCCTCCCATAAAAAAATTGGTTTTCTTTAATCCTCTGCTCACAGAATTACACGGGCATCTTAACTTTTTGAAGTGTTTATTCCTTTTCTGAATGCATACATCTTATCTTGCCTACCTCAGTAGCCATCATCTTATTTCACTGGTCAGGATAGTATTTCCATACAGTAACTTTTTTCTATCTAAAGTGGCACAAAGCTAGGTGAAAGGCAGAAAGTCATGGTTTAAATGATATAATTAATATTCATGACCTATGTAAAAATATTCTTTCTTAGTGTTCTCATAGGACTCAACCAACCTTCCTTCCAAACAGGTCATAGAGTTTTACATACTTTATTTCCTATTCCCATGCAACCATGGTTTTCAACAAAAAATGTCCTGAATGCCTCAAAACAGCTAACTAAAATTAATCATCTGGGAAAACACTAACTACACCCATGTACCAGATGCAGTATGTGAAACAGGGTCACTAGATATCACTTTTGACCGCGGGTCAGAAGTTCCTCAGTTCTCAGAGCTGGTTTGAGTTCCAGTGCAGCAACACCAAATTTATACAAACCAAGATCAAACTTCCAATCTTTTCTGACTATATCACTGTAACAATTTTCAAATGAGGATTGGTACCCTCCTTTGCAGTCCTCTCCTAACATGGTCTTTGGCTTCTGAGCATTTGTGAGACAAACCCTAGCCCAGGAGCACAAAACTTATTTACAGTGTGATCTTTTACTTCGGTATACTGTCCTACCAACCTATATCTATACCATGTTCAGGTCTATCTATGGTATCCATTGTAACTTTTCAGCCACAATTACTTTTTTAGTTGGGTAATTAATATTTTTTTATGCCTTTTAAATTGTACTAGAGACTAAAAGTGAAAGAACAGTACTCTTGTGAAGACTTTTCCTTGGTAACTTATCAACAAATACTATTCAAAACAGTTTGAAAACTGGTGATTTAGTTTGCAAGCCTCAGATAGAAAATAAAGTCAATATATAATTTCACAATTACATTGGGGTTTTTTGGTGTATGCAGTTACAAAAATAAATTTACTTTGCTTTTCCTGTCACAAAATTAAAGGTATTCCACATACAAAACCTATTCCCTGTAGATTTCACAGGATAATTGCAAAGATAATACTGCATTTATTAAATTCTACCTCCTCTCCTTTTTCTCTCAAATACATACTGGACACCAAATCCACTGAAGAGAATTGAAGGTGATGAAGTCTGTAACAGGACCAACACATGCGACTGCTCCTTTTCTGCAGACCGGTAAAGGAGCATGGCACCTCACTGCCATGTCCCACTCGGTCCATTTGCTATGAATGGACACCTGTCGTCCTCTTCCTGTTTTCCAGTGGAAGTTTAAATCTCTTATCACACCTTTTTTTAGTGAATGCTCTGGTCTTTGTGGAAAATTTTAATTCTTTCAGGAGAAAAACAAGTGTCTAAACCCTAAACCATTCAAGTTTCTGCTGAAACAGAAAGCATTTGAGTGCCTTCCGGGACTGCAGTTTGGGCTAGGATCATAACTGCACACTTCATCACCCTTAGGACACTGTGGCTGATGTGTCTCCTAAAGGAAACCAGGCTATAATACAGAAAGTGTATATTCCTATAGAAAATGGGAATATGAGGCATATATTCCCATGGGGGAACCATGATGACAGCTCAGCATCAAAGTGTTTGATTTTCAATAGGCATATTTCAGATCTAATTTTTCGTTTGAAGCAAAAATATTGCCTTTCTATTTTCATAAGGAAGGTCTGTAATTTAGGAAGACAGCTACTGGGATTTTTTTCTATCTTATTTTCAGTTAGATTTTGCTAACTTTGGACTTGAGTTATTACCTTGTAGATGTCCAGGAATCCACACTGATGGTCAAACCGTGTGTAGAGTTCATTCAGCATGCTGATGACCTGCATGGGTGTGCACTGCGCGCAGATGGCAGTGAAGCCAACAATGTCCGAGAAGAGCATAGTGACATCATCAAACTTCCTGGCCTGGACCTGCTGCCCCTGCCACAACTGCTGAGCCACTTCTTCAGGGAAAATAGAAATAAGGAGATCTACTGTTTTCTTTTTCTCCTCTTCCAGGGCTTGGTGTGTGCATTCCAGTGTTGCCTTCAGCTTATCCATTCGTTTTTTCAAGCCATCCTGAGCCTTTGCTTGCTCCCCAACCAATATGACATCGCGAGTAGCATCATGGATAGGTATGTCTGAAAGATGAAGGCCTCGGCCCATCAGTTCATCCAGCTTGTCCACACAGGGAGAACCCAGAAACAAAATTGAATTTGATTCTGGCACATGAATCATTTGTCCTTTAATTTCCATCACCTGAAAAATAAAAATAGGGTTTAGAAAAGGAAAAATCAGCTGATAGATGTGGATCCCCATTCTACTTTCCTCATCCTTCCTCTTCAGCAAAAATGATCATAAACTGTAGTCTTTTACACAGAGGCCTCTTACACTCACCTATTCAAGTAAAGACACTCACATAGTCTACTCACCGAGGTGAATCAGAAAATAGCCTAGACTAATAAAGTATTCCCAAATCAGATGTCAGATTCTATTTCAACGCAATTAAATAAGAAAGCAACCACAATGACATGTATTTCTCAGAATGGTGTGTAAATAATGCTTCTAAATATTGCTTCTGGAACATACCTGGCCTTAAACGCAAATTCCAGGGTAGGTCCTTCTCTGTAACTTAGCTATATATTATAAAAAGCACACAATTAAAGGGAAATTACAACTATCTCAAAGTAGGTTAGTGAAATGGTGAAGTAGCTTCCATTCTTTTTCCGCAAAACAGCCACTAAGTCAAATATGGCCACATTATAGAGGAATCAAACATGAACAGATGTGAGAAAGAATTCCGTAAAATAATGAATGGCATGGAAAAAAATGTACCAGTTCTCCTGTTTCCCATTTGTCTTCTCATACATGCAGCAGAGTTGAAGGCTGAAATTCTGCTACAGTCTGCAGATTTCTTGGTGATAGATGTAATTTGCATTTGCAGAACAGAAGAAGGAACAGTAGGAAAGGAGTAGCAGGTGGTTTGTCACACTGCTTTATAGATTTTGCATTTGCCTGTTAAATGGCTGGATGTTTTGTGCAGTGGTTGATACCAATGTGTCCCTGGCTTGTTACCTCTTGCTCCATGATGACAGCAGAGCCCAAAACTACCAGACTGAAATGGACACTGAAAACCAACTATAATGATATATTTGACATTTTGGGCTACATACATTCTGATTTTTGTTAACTCACTTGGTACACACAAAAGTAAATGTCAAATATTACAAAGGGACATTTCTCACCTGAATAAAACATTCAAAAAAACAAACCCAAACAAACAGAAGACTAAGATGAACATGTTTTCTTTAAGCAGAAAATAATTAAATTGGATAAACTGGATGTCTTGGTAAATACAGCCTGCCATAGCCTCTGCTATGAAAAAAACAATTTCTGCTATGAAAAACAATTATCATTAATGTTTTCATTCCAGGACTGCACAAAGACAAGGGGAATACTGTGCTAGGTGATCTAAAAAAACACAGTCCTTACTTCAAAGATCTCATAGTCAAAACAGGCACAACACACAATCCTTGTGCATTTAAGCACAGTGTTAGGTGCCATAATGCCTTGAATCTGAATTTTTCTATTCCGCACAATCTGCTGAAACAAAAAGGTCTCCACCCTTTCTTTCATTGTGTAGGTATTCCCTCACTCTCACTTGATTCACTTTATTATTTAATTTTCTTTCCATCCATAATCCTCTCAAGCAAAACAGGAAAACTTCAATCACAAAATCCAGAGGTATCTGCAGTAGCGATATGATTTAATTGTCCAGAGGCCTGGAAGCTCCTGCTGAGCTGACAGCTACCCCTACATGGTACTTTCCGTGTTTGGGGGAGATGTTGGGAAGCTCCTGTTTCTATTAGGGATTTCCTATATCAGATAATATCCTGTCATTGCAGATCCTACTGCCAACATGGGGACTGAGCCTATCCTGTCGCCATGTCCTTCTGCCTCCACACCCCACCCAGCCAGCAACCCAACAGATGTAACTTCTGGTATCAGCCTGGGAACTCAGCAAATGAAAGTCAATGAAAGTAATTTACATTGTCAATTTTCCTAATTTATATTCCCCCACACTTACTAATATATACATTTCCAAGCCTTGTTTCCTCAGCTTTGTTCCGGACAGCCTTCTCTGTGAGAAAGCTAGTCAGCTACATAGGTCGGCAGATTTAAAGCTCCAAGACTAATTCTTCTTTTTAATTTTAAAAATATATGGTTCCCTGCTCAAAACATGAGGGAAATAGGTGTGCAGCCTCACACTTTCAAAGGGCACGTACAAAATTGTTTTAAGTCTGAAGTACAAATTGCCAAATGTGAAATACACGGTACGGCTTTTCTAAATCCTTTCCTTATTTTGTTCCCCTCTGACAGAGAGGTTTTTTTCTGTTGCTAGAACCTCACTGGTGTACAAAATAAATGTATCTCCTGTTACCACTTCTCTCTCCCACCTCCAGGTGAAAACAGGGTGTCAGCTCAGGAGGAGAGAGTGTGACCACAGCCCCCGGCTGAGCCGGGCTGGCCTGGGGAAGGGCTGCCTGTCAGCAAGACATGGCGCCTGGCTGGGAGCCGCCTTTCCTCTGTTCACCTGCTGTGAGACTAGAAGAAAATTAATGCATCCCCCTGTGCTCCTACTTCGCCTTTGTCAATTTTAGGTGTTAAACTCTTTGATGTGATCTCTGTCTGTGTGAACATATTGTGCCAACATTCCCTGGGTGAATTCTTCTCAGGAAACACTGATCGAGTGAATAACGTACTAAACAGGCCCTCTGGAGTCCTCTGCTCTGCTTCTGGATAACCCCAGGCAAATTATCAACTCTAAGTGCTTATTTGGCCTTTCAGCACAGCAGGAACAATGATATTGACCATCCTATAACACACTTTGAGACTTCTGTGTGAGAAGCAGTAGAAGACACAGACAATTCTGTAAAATGCCAAACTAATAATAACCTCCTCTTCTTCCCAAGTGAGCTGAGCCCCTGCTACAAGGTTGAGCATTTCAAGAGCATTTTCAGAAACTTTTGCAACGATATTGTCCCTACACAAGTGCTTAGCTTCCTAAGAGTTTCAAAAGTCCAGGGCTTTTTCAACTTTATCCTCTGAACGTTATTATTATTTGCTCTCCTTAACGGGAATTGTTGCTATTTTCTATCACTTTCATGTTGTATTAGTGATTCTGATGTCCTGCTCTCTCTTAAAGACTGAGGGGTTTTTTTAGAAAACGGCCTGCTGCTCTCTTCAAGTTGCCAAATTGGAGAACTGGACAGCAGAAGCAAATCTGCCCCAGCTTGTCTGGGGGGACACATTCAGGTTCTGTAAAGCACAACAGCAGAGAAGAACTAAGACTGCGTCACTCTTCTCAGTTTTTGCAAAACACTTTCCTTTGCACACAAGTTTCTGAGATGATTCAGTCTCTTTCTAGAGGACTTCAGTCTGCAACTGTGATCCAGCATAACATAACCTCCATCTGTTCTCTTTGGACACTCTCGCCTTTTATATTCTTCTCTGTGCCTTAAAGCATAAGTGAATGACATGGGACATCAGATTTTCCTGAAGCTTGCCATAGCAAGTCAGACTTCTAGGCATCGCCCCAGAGCTGAACTGCTCTACACCTGGACCATAAGCGTACAGGCAACCAGGATTACATCGTCTATCTTTCTTGTAAACAGGAAAGATTGAAACGTTTCTTTCATCAGCTGTATTTAATTACTGCTACCTTTAATTGCTTTCCTGTCTCTTTAATTATATTCTCACCAAATAAAATGAGAATAATTCCACTGTTTTCAGAGGACAGTCTCCTGATCTACAGTGGCATAAGACAACATTTTGAAATGAGCAATTGCACACAATATTTTAGGGGATTTTGTTGCTGTGAAATGATGGGGCAGCCTAAGCAGCTTCAGGATGAAAACCAAAAAAACCTATTGCTGAACTTTACTTTCATGGCAAACCCACTGCAAAAAAAGGGGAGGAAACTAAAGAGACCCTGCTTCCCAGGAACTTTTTCAGCCTCTTTCCCCAAAGACCCAGCCAGGGAACACTGACAGACTCTAAAGCTGCTGTTTGAGAACATAAGAGAGTCTCCTACTGTGCTGTACACCAACAGTTACTTCATTAGGTACACAATATCCAACGCTCTGCATGCTCTGGATGAATGCCACCCTAGGATTAAGTGTGGATCAAAAGCTTATGAATCAAATGCCAACTCCACTGCCTAGTCTTTAAGGAAAAACGTGGGGAAAAGCCTAATTTGTTGCACTGATGGAAGACAATACTTCTCTGCACAAAGACGGGCAATTTTGGTATAGTGACTGAGAGAAGGTATACACACCTTTTGGAAAATATTAAGAGAAATATGAGAAGGTATTTTTGAGAAAGAATTGGTGGTTTAAAAAATAATTTTCTTTGCCATTAGGCCAAGCCATGTATTCTGCAGCCTCTGCAATCCACAAATTTTAATAGACCTGCCATTTTGACATTGATCAGTACATAATCCCTCCGAAACTGTGATTATAGCCGTATTTTTTTAGGGTTTTTTGCTGGGAATAGGTTAGGAAACTTACAGTGCTAGGCCACACTTTTGTAAACAGTTACGCATCCATGCTTGACTTCATACAATGAAGAAATTCAAGGAGAATAAACAAAGCTGCTTCTTTAACAGGTCCATAATATTTAGAGGACTGGGAAGACTTGGGGAAAATCAGCTCCTGACAAATCAACATGGACACCATCATCACTTCAAGGTATAAAGAAAATAACATAAACTCAGGAAAAAAAAAAAAAAAAGCATCGCTGCACAGTGAGGATGAGAGTACAAGGTGACATTTAGAAAGGTAAGCCAGCTGCTAGCCATTCTCTGAATGTCCTGTAGGATACATGGCAGTGTCTCAGGGACATTTATAGCCAGATATTCCAAAGTATTTGAGCAGTTAGGAGCTTAGGGGACTTTGTGAGCACTGGACAAGGCAACAGGTCACTTCCAGAAAGAAATTTAATAACTGCTTGTCATGTTTCCAGATGACACATCTAGAAGAGCTGCAAGTATGATGGAAAATACTGGAATTAAAAACCGAAGTCTTAAATTGGAGAAATGGGCTGAAAACAGGATTCAAAACACAGACAATGAATATGTTTAGGCAGAAATAACCTAATGGTAAAAATACAGGCAAGATAACAGTTCCTAAGAAGATGGCCCAGAGTCTACAGAGTAAAAGAGATGAATGTAAGCCAACAAGTCATCCTATCATTAAGAAAGAAAACACTATACGGGACTATGTAAACAAGAATATAGTTTTCAAAACACAGGAAGTAATCCTTCTGCTCTGACCACCAGTGTTCAGGTCCCAGGTGGACGAATCTGTTCCTGCTTGGTATAATAAAGAGGCAGATCAATCAGAAAGATTCTGGCGAAGAGCAATGAATGCGATTAAAGGTCTAGAAAAATT
Source organism: Pterocles gutturalis (assembly GCF_000699245.1). Lineage (NCBI taxonomy): Eukaryota > Metazoa > Chordata > Aves > Pterocliformes > Pteroclidae > Pterocles > Pterocles gutturalis. The sequence continues at coordinate 35,169 of NW_010118237.1, read as the reverse complement.
ACCTACAAAAAAATTGAAAAAATGTAATAGCTTACCCCAAAGAAAAAAAAAAATCTCAGGGTGGGGATAGGAAACTCTTCAAATACCCTAAGAGCTGATGCAAAAAGGTCAGACTTACACAAATCTGGTGTGAAAAGCTTTGCAGAAAAGGACGGGGGTGTCCTGGTGGGCACCAAGTTGAACATGAGCCAGCAATGTACTCTTGCATCCAAGGCTAACAGTACCCTGGGCTCTATTAGGAGGAATGCTGCAGCAGGTCGAGGGAGGTGAACCTTCCCCTCTACTCAGCACTGGTGAGTCCACACCTGGAGTGCTGTGTCCAGTGCTGGGCTTCCCAGTACAAGAGAGTCATGGACATACTGAAGAGTATCCATTGAAGGGCCACAAAGATGATTAAGGGACTGGGGCATCTCTTCTATGAGGAAAGGCTGAGAGAGCTGGGACTGTTCAGCCTGGAGAAGAAGCTCAGGGGGATGTTATCTATCTGAATACCTGAAGGGAAGGTGCAAAGATGAAGGAGTGAGGCTCTTTTCAGTGGTGCCCAGAGACGGGACAAGAGGCAATGGTCACAAATTGAAACACAGGATGTTCCTTCTGAACAACAGGAAACACTTTTTTTACTGAGGTGACTGAGCACTGGCACAGGTCGCACAGGGAGATTGTGGAGTCTCCATCCTTGGAGATATTCAAAAGTCATCTGGACACAGTCCTGGGCAACTGGCTCCAGGTGGCCTTGCTTGAGCAGAGGTTTGAACCAGATTACCTCCAGAGGTCCCTTCCAACCTCAACCCTCTGTGACTGTGAAATAAACAAGTAAAAGGCTCAAATTGGAAAAAATGAGTTTCATGTGGAATATTCTTCTCTTCACAGGATGGAAACATCAAGTAGTGAGGAACTGGATGCTCCAATACTAGAGATTTGTGAGACCTGCCAAAGTTGATCAATCTTGCTGGGAAGCAGAGGGATGAACCAGTGACTGAACAGAGATGTAGCTGGAAACAGGAAGGAGAGAGGTAGGAGGGTATAATTTTGTCTTCAAAAACTACACAACTTATTTCTGGGACAATTAATGCAGTGCAAGTGTGGATAGTGTGGAATTCTTTCCTTCACTCTGTTTACAGCTAAACTAGTAATTCTGTCCTCTTTTACAGGCAACAACAGAAACAGGTAGTTCTGCAATAAAACTCATGTGATCTATGTGAAGCATCTAAATCAGGGTCAAATGAATGGCATCCCATGCATAGAAATACCTACATTTCTCTGTTCTAAAAGGAGCAGAAGGCTTGGACACAGATGCCTACACTGGTCAGATGAGTCCACCCCCTACCAGAATAAACTTACTTCATAGCAGTAAAGATATTCTTGTGTATTTAAAGACACATAAATGCCATTATGTAAGTATATTACAGGAAAGACAAGTATAAGTCCTCTATCGGTTGAACAGATTAATATTTTAAATTCTTCAAATCTAAATTCAATTAGTTAAATAAAAACTCAGTGCACCTGTAACATTAACTCTGCTCCATGGTTGGCTGACCACTAACAGAGGCACAACATGACTCTGACCTCAAACAGAGAAAAAGGAACAGCCATTATAACTTCCCCAATACTTCAGCTCTGCTTGTAGAGTTGGGTAAGTCAGAGTCACAGCCAGCAGAACTAACTGTGGAGAAAGATTCATGCAAATAAGAAAAATCCATATTCACATGAAGCCCTGATTTGCTATCTTATCTGTAGACCAAAAAAAAGCATCTAAATTCCATGTAAAAATCATAAGAAAACACCAGCTTTCATTACACCTGTGTTTTGTTGAAAAAACTAAGATATATATATATCACCTCTGCAGAAATGAAAAAAAAATCAATCGATGCCTAATCCAATTGAATAAACTAGTCAGCATTTTCTCGGCACAACTCAGCACATGCTCAGGTTCTTGCAAAAGTGTTAAGTGTCAACATTTGCTTACAAGTTTGGATTTCCAGCTCAATGCATTGTCAAAAGAACTTGCATCCACATAGCAGCAAAGTGACTGTTACAAATTTCTGGATATTTATAGAAACCCCTGGGGTGTTACATAATGTGCAACAGTCTCCAGACCAAAGTGAGCAAATTTAACATCTTCAGTATGTTGCAGATACTCATAAACACAGAATGGCACCACGAACACTGCAGGGAACCCACCTTTAGGAAATACATTCATGTTCTACAACGTAAACGAGAGAGAGTGGTAATGAGAGAATCATTAAAATCCTTCAGTTGTAAACTTGGATGTCCAAACCCATTTCTTGATATCAAAAGAATAAGAGTGTGGCAGATAAAAAGCCAATACATTAGGGTTAGATAGGACCTTCTCCACAGGAAGCATAGGTATGCATGGCAAGTCAAAGCATGGAGCCATCTGCAAGTAAATGTGAAAGAGGAAGAGGTAAAGGAGATGGCTCTATCCTTAGCACATTAGCCTGTCAAAGCAACCAGATAAACAAAAGAAAACAGTGGATTATACCTGAAAAAATCATGATAATTTACAATTTCTCCTTTCTTGCTTCAAGACACAGAAATTGTTTTTAAGATGGTACTCCAGACTGCTCCTTGGACAAATTCAAGATAAATCTGTCCCTAAGGCACAAAAATCATGGGGAAATTATTCCTTCAAAGGAATCCCTTTCTTCACAAGGTAGCAAAGAGCCATAACACAACCCTATGTGTGCCTGAGCCAGTTCCCCTCATGGATGCTCCCAAGCAGAGTGGGTGAACTCAACGTGGCAGACCAGCAGAGCAGCTTTGCAAGGTGATGCATAGCACAGAGGAACAAAAGACAGTTGCTAAAACAAGAGGAAGAAATTTACCAGTGATTACAAGATCATTTCAAAATGCCTTTTAAAGTGAATATACTGAGGTTAGATTGGATTCCTTTTTTCCTTAATAAATACCTTCATAAACTTAAAAATTATCTGTTAGGATCCTGAAGGCACCATGGAGCTGGTGGAGCTGGCCTGGCTCTTCACAGATGGTGGGGTTTAGAAACTGTAGGACCACTGCTCTCAAACCAGTACATGGCGCCTGGACTTACAGACTGTAGGAGCTCCATGCAACTTCTCAGTGAGCCTTATATTTTTGACATAAAATTTAGAATGGACAGGAGGATTAACTGCTCTGAGAAGCTGCAGATTCTGGGGAGATTCCAGCTTATGAGATATTTCACCATTTTTTCATATAACTTTAAAAAAAAAACAAACTCCTGGAAACCAGAAGCCCCGCTGCTTGACAGGAACTGTGATAACAGTGGTAGTAACAAACATGCTCCGAACAGGAGGTCCCCAAGCCACACACTTGTTTTGATTTTGCATTTCAGCCAAAGCAAAATGAATTTTTTGTACTTATGACCCCACCACAGTTTGATTACAACACATCAATCAAAGTGTAAGGGAAATTTCTCATATTTAATATTCTCTCTGTGTTTATATAAGACAAATTACCCTACATTTCCAATTAATGTACGTCAAACACTGTTATTTAAAATCTTTCCTGGGAAAAATTAATGGATTATTTTTGCTGCATTTTTCATTCAATTTTAAAAAAGGGAGGGAAGATGAGAAAACAAGAATGTAACATTTGAGAAAGTCATTAAAGCTCTCTGAAAAGTTGGTTCATCCGTTCAAATGAATCTCCATTAGCCTGATAAGGCAGTGAGATGGAGGGTGACACAAATGTGCATTGAGTCTGCTAACTTAACAGGTAAAAGTTATGCTTGTTACAATTAAGTTACCTGAAATAATTATGACAAATTAATAGGTACAGACCCTAATACAATAATTTTAATGTATTTTTCTGTACCTGCTTATATTTTAAGAACATTCACATGCATTATCTTTTATAATATAATTTACAATAGTCATTCCTTGACTTCCATATGTTTCTTCTGTGCATGTCTCTTACAACGTACTTAGTCAAAAGAAAATCTCATAAATCTTGGAGCAAGGTTATGAGCCTCATATTTTGCTTTTGGTGGGGTGGAGGCAGAGGGAGGAAAGAACCTGTGAAAAAAATGTAACTGTGGTTTCAGTTCTTGATTCCTGAAGAGTATGTGATGAGCCCAGAGCTCCTGCCCCAAAAGCAGATCCAAGGGTCTGTACCATAGCCCAGCCCCCAGCTGGATGCGTGTTCATGGGGGTAAGCTCCACACACATAATGGCAAGTCTCTGGCTCACCACTGGCTTTAATGGTGCTTAGCCTAATCTCTACCACATTAGCCTTTACAAAGACACCTCTGAACATGTTGAATTACAAGCAGAAAATTCCACTTCTGAATAGAAGATAACGTACCATCATTAAGTACCTTTGTCTGCTCGACTGCATCTTTGAAACCTTGTCTCTCTTTTCTTTTTTGGAAATTATCTTACAAAGTAGCACAACTACCAGCACCCAGAGAAAGGTAATGCTCAGCACATTCCACTAGACCCAATTTTACAAAAAATCAAATCATCTGCAGGGATATCTTTTTATGATATAAGTCTAATATAAATTAATAAGAATAAATCAAGGTTGCCTTTAAGTTACAACATTTTGTTGTTTTAAAACAAACGTCATTTTATTTCAACTTTTGTTCACATCACAAACCCAGCATCAAAGACCTTTCAATTCATTTTGAACTGTTTAACAAAAAATTTAAGAACAGTTGAGTTAGGCAACAGCAGTAGTAGCTGACTGAAAGACGCTAAAGGATGACCAAAATCTTTCCTATAGCTTCAAATTCATCCTGTTCATACATCTACACCTTCTTTTTTGTTTGATGGTGCAGCTGCCATACAGCAGTGTGCAGTTATGCCAGGGAAAAAAGTCTGCAGGGGCTGAAACTCCTCTGGAGACCCTACTCTGAGCTGGGCCCTTTTTGCTATATGTTGTACAAACACACCACATCGCACCTTTGCTTTTTAACTGAGCTTGCACTGAAACATTCTTAACACTCAGGATAATGACACAAGTAAGACCACCAAGACTAAACTCTTAGTATCTCATACCTGTAAAGACCTTTATAACTGACAAAAATTATTTGTTATTTTGTTAAAGACAGAAACTTTTATTAATTTCTATCAATGTAAACCAAGCAAGATTATGGAGGAATGTGCCAGTACACTGAAGGCAGTGGAAAGGCTCTAATTTTCCAGAATACTGGTACTTTTTGTATTCGTTCCTACTGTTGTCACCACAAGATTTATGCACGTGCACAAATCAGTCCTATATCTAATCCTTCCAGCAGCAGTATTCAGCTCCTAGCAAAAGTTTTGCCTTTGAACATGATCTGTCCCAGCTGCCTGAGACAACCTGCTAGCAGAAACTACTCTTAACCATTCTGTGATATTTCTTGCTAAATATTTTTCTTTCCCAGATCCAGGTTAGTTTGTTTCTTTGTGGAAATTGTTTTTATCAAAATGCAATGAAATGGTTAAATCGGAATAAATGTTTATGCATGAGAACAGCAGGCAATGAGCAGCAGAAGCAGCCTTCCCCTTTGATCTGTGCAGAACAGATATATATAGCAACCATTAGGAGATGTGACATTTCATCATCAACCTAGGTATCTTAAAATTCCTGTGATTAAAAGATCTCTTAGCCCATGCACTAACTAGCTTGCAGACATTTTGCTCCTTTAGGACTTATATGCCCCAACTCTTCCCCTATTTCATCTTAAGTATATAAATCTG